>NC_079456.1:27041614-27126614 GCF_903798145.1 Danio aesculapii | reverse complement strand
TTACATTTATATATTTATTGACATTTTCTACTGATATTTGACTTTACAAATAAAGCTGCTGAAGCACCCAATAGTTTAATTGTTTTTACATTTATCAGTTTTACAAAACGTAAAGAATATTTCCATAAATGTCATATATGACTGAAGATGGGAGAATCTCAGCTGTAATTTGGTATACGGCACATAATGAGGATAATCATGGTTCAGGTGAGTTACTATTATAAATGTAAGCTTTTCTTTAAATGTACATTTCTGCCATTTAAGAGTCTGAAATGAAGCTGAAGGAGTGGGTATCTGGATGAAGACCGCTCCAGGATTGGCGAATATCCTTTTTGTGATCTGATATTTAATCAAGTGTTTAAGTGCCTAGATTATATGATGACATTAGTGTCATCCCTCTTTAGAGTAAAGCTGCGGTCACACTAGAGTTTGAGCTTGCGAAATCCTGTCGTACACCGCTGCGAAAAAGGGCGGGATTAAAGAAAATGATCAGACATTTAAAAAAGTAAGCGATTGATCCATGTTTTATATTTCTGTCCAGAGAGGTCGTGTTTTGATCCTCGATTGGTCTCATGCAGTCAAGTGATGCGATTTGGTGGGTCAGAGTTCACCAACTTTGAACTTTGCACCGCATTTATCTGTGAAACTTGACGCAGACCTTGCGTTTCCGGTCGGACGCATTTCGCGTGCGTATGAATAGAAGTCTATGGGGAGAAAAGTCCAGTGTGACCGCAGCTTTAATCTGAAATGATAGGCATGTCATTGCTTTTTTTCTGTATGCCAGGTTAATTGTTTCCACAGGATGTTCAGGCCTGATCAGGAGGTCATCGGGACCTCTCAGGTGAACTGTGGATGGCATAACAGCTGTTGATTTTACTTTCTGTAAAAGAGTTTTAATCCTCTTAATGATTCTGTTATTAGAGTTTTCTCTGTATTAGTCTGCTATGTTTATTTTACTGTCCTAAAAGGATGCCTGCTACTAGAGCAAGACATCCTAAAAGTTGTGTGTGCTATAGGGGAGAGCGGGGCACAAAGTAACACTTTTTGGTCAAATAATAAAGTATTGGGGTTAGACAAACCATTTGTTTTTTACCAACAAAACACAAGCCTCTCCTACAAATGAGCACTGAAAGTATGATCGCTGGATCTATGGTTTCTGTGCAGTATTGCCAAAAGTGCCAGGAGTAAAAATGTTACTATTTACCCCACCTGCGGGGCAAGTTGTAACAGACAGAGGGTTAGTTATAACACATGCTTAAAAAGGCAGATAAAACACAATTAAATTTAGTTTCCTTTAAATATTAGCTATATTTTCTCTGTTCCTAGCTCAATTTATTTTTTACTCTACATAGCACAGTATGTTTATTTATTTATTGGATAAACACATTTGGATTATCATCCATTATTATACAATGCATTTATATTACATTTTGTCTGTCAAAACAAATTATATTAAAAATCATTTTATTTCAAAAGTTCTCAACATTACACTCAAAATTACAGAAAATATATTGTGTTAGTTTAATTGTTGTCCAACAGTGTGTGGATTAATTGTAACAGCCGGTTACAACTATAATATGGTGACAAACACTGACCCTTGCTGCCAGTATAAATCAAAGACATTTGTGGTTTTTAAGACCTAAAAAGTTTATTAAAATTAGTGTATTTTTAAACGAAAACTATAACATTCAGACAAAAACGATCATTAATGAATTCATGCAATAAAATGGTTTATGGCCTGTGGCTTACAGTAATTTGACTCATTTTATATTATTGCTCTTTCATAAATCACAGAATGAGTCAGTTTTGTTATTTCATATAGTAATGTACAAAAATTAAAAACTGACCTATTAAAAACACACCAATCCACTGATATAAAGACTAAAGAGACTTTGTCATTGCAGCGATACAAGCAATAACAACAGCAGCAATAAGAAATGTATAGAAATAGACAAAACAATACACAACTGCAAAGAATTATACAATATATAATTATATAATATCATGTAATAACAATATAATAATTAATAATACATACCGTGAGATAATTGTGCTGTGCATGTGTATGTAGCTGGTGTGCAAACAAAATTGTAAAGTATTGTACAAGTTAATAAAAATAAGAGTTTGTGTAATTATCAGCCACATGGGGAAGAGGGGCAAACGCGAAAAGTCAAAGAACATGTCCTGTCATAGTTTAAAGAGCCCATATTATGGGTTTTTGAAAATGCCCTTCCATGTAGTGTGTAACACAGCTCTAAGTGAAGTGAAATATCCAGCTAAGGCTTAAATCTGTAAGTGTACAGTGTTTAAAACTATTGATTCATCTATAAAAGAGTCGACTCATAGTGCTTCAAACGAGTCGTCTTGATAACGAGTCATTAGGTGTTTCGCGATGAAGCAGCCATGAAACACAAGCCTCGCCAGTAGTTACGCGCGCAAACCAGGGAGATTTGAAACCTGCGGCCCCGCCCACTAACACAGAAAAAACACTAGACACACACACACAGACGCCGCCGGTCGAATGAAGTCATGCTGTGCTCAGATGGATAATATTGACAGTCTCTACCCAAAGATGAGTTGTGAACTGTGAAGAGTCAGTGGTTGAGGTTTATTCACTAGTGTAAGTAAGTGCGATTAAAATTGTTGCCTCGTTTAACTTGCAAATTATGTATTTATTGTGTTTTGTTACTTGTTAACCTGGTACAGTACACGCGGTTACTCTTTAGTAGAGAGAGAGAGAGAAAAAGAACAGGTCGAGTTTGTGACGCCTAGGGGCTAGGAGACAGGAGCCTCGCGTCGCTTTCCCTAGTTCTTCTGAGGAGCGTTGTGTGTGTGAGAGAGAGAGAGAGAGACTCGCGTCGCTTTCCCTAGTTTTTCTGAGGAGCGTTGTGTGTGTGTGTGTGTGTGAGAGAGAGAGAGAGACTCGCATCGCTTTCCCTAGTTCTTCTGAGGAGCGTTGTGTGTGTGTGAGAGAGGGAGAGGCTAGGAGACTCGCGTCGATCTCCCCAGTTCTTCTGAGGAGGGTTGTGTGTGTGTGTGTGAAAAAAGCCTTACACTATGAAGCACGTGTGCACTGTTACTACTTTTATATAGTTGATTACCAGCTGGGCATTTCACTCTGTCTCGTGCTGAAGCCTGTCACTGTCGACCAATCGCAACAGGCTGTCATCGGTCCAATCAGCGCAGATTAGCTTCGCGCTGAGGAGGGGGTTGGGAACAAATGACTCGCTGAACGATTCATGCTACATGCACGGTTAAGGACGACAGCAAAATCATGGTTTCCCTCAGTTTGTTCCTTGCGTGTAAGGTTCTTGTTGGATTTGACAAGCTGTTGTGCAGTAAATTTTATTTTTGGCTGCACTGCTGTGTTATGAATAATTTCTCTGACGATTAAGCTTTGTGCAAATTCTAATGTGATTGGCAGTGCACAGGTGCCTTAATTAGTTCTGTGTTTGTTTTTCAGTGATTCTTCTGAACTTCAGTCTGCTGATATCAGCGAGTGGTGGACACGATGGTCACGGACACGATGGACACGGACATGATGGACACGATGGTCACGGACATGATGGTCACTATGGTCACGGACATGATGGACACGGACACGATGGTCACGGACATGAAGATGATGATGATGATGACTATTGCAGGAGGTCTACTAGTAAGTATTTGGGGTTGTGGTGTGTGGAATTTTTTTTTTTTTTTTTTTCTCCCCTTAAGAAACGTTAACTTCAGTTTTTCATGAACTGAGTGATGTGACTTAATGTTTGTTTTGCTCCAGTTTAGTCTGCAAGTTTAAGTGTCCATTAAACGCAACCCTTTTTATTTCTCAGACACCGTAACTGCATGTGAGGGCTTGGTCCTGCATTTGTTCTGTCCTGGTAAGAGCTAAAATCAATTAAATTTGTGTTGGATAACTACTGCAGTTTTTAATATTACATGGGTGTGTGTGGGTTTATTTTATTATTTTTTTCTCTATGTAGGTTATTCTAAGATCAAGATACTTGCTGCAAACTATGGACGTACAGATAAAAAAACCTGCATTAAGGATATTCCACCACGTGAAATCAGAAACACCAAGTGTCGTTCATCCAACTCTCTGCCTGTTGTATCATCATGGTATACATTTTAACTTATTTTTTTGTGCGCTAACTGATATCTGGTTGAGTCAGTTTGAGCAAAATGTAGCTACAGCTAAAATGAATCGAGTCCTGTTCTTCCTAAAATGGGTTTTCTGAATTGTGTAGGTGTGATGGACATGAGACCTGCTCTGTACCAGCCACCAATGGTGTGTTCTCTGATCCGTGTATTGGCACATACAAGTACCTGACTGTCAAATACTGCTGCAGGCGTAAGTTATTATACTAGGCAAAGAAGCTCCATAACTGGTGTTCCGCTTGCCTTAAGCTCTGGTTTAATTTTCTCTTGCAGGTGGTAGGAGCTGATCTTGCTGATTTTTCTCTGCCAGCATCTCCCCTACAATTTACTTTTTAATAAATGCTTAATGCAAATAGTTTGTGTAAGGGTTTTATTTCATTTTTTTTTTTGTGTGTGTCTTTGAATCGTTTCACTACAGATTACTTTCATTTAAGGCAAATGTCTGTGGTAAAATACAGCCAGACTGGTTTTAGCTAACAGACTGGTTTTAGGCAACAGCTGCATTAACTTTGAACTCTTGTCAAACACAGGAGGATGAGCTTGAGCAACTTGTGTCAGATCTGTCTGCTAAGATTTGGATGTTCAGACCAAATTAGGACAATAGAATATGGGCTGCATCATGATTGACAGCATTACGTAATGGTAACCACCATCACGGAAGTTGGAATATTTATTATTAATTAAAGCAACTCCTTTACCATCTATATATCTATCGTTTTTTTTTTTTTTTTCAAGTAGGGGAAAATAAATTTATTTTTTGCTCAAGATTCACATTTAAACATGCAAAGCTAAATATTGATTTGTCAAATCTATAAATCACTAACAAGCTGCTTTATTCAAGTCTGGTGTGCAAGTATACTTGTCTATTGGTCATGCTGCTGTTCTTTAAATGTTTTCTGCTGTCTTATTACTAAAGAGCTTAGGGAAATTAAGTTTAAGATTACACCCTAGTGTTTTTTTTTTTTTTTTTTTTTTTTTTGTTTATAAAGAGCATTCCCTTTTCAATGCTACTATAAATAAATAATAAAAACGTGTTTCCTGGATTTGCATGCTGAAGCCCAGGGGTCTGTTCTTCAAGCCTCACTTCAACGAGTGAAGATGATTTAATAAATCTTTAAATCTTTAACTGATCTCTGGCAAACTTGCTGCTTCATACAAGATCATGAATCGGATAAAAATGTCTGGATTACTGAACTGATTGCTGGCTGTGTTGTGAAGGACTGATTTATCAGTCTTCAATCATAATCCGCAAGGAAAAGGTTTTTTTTTGTGTGTGTGTGACTGAATTGAGTAAAGTTGTTTCTTTAATGCATTGTATCCTGTTTTTGAATGTTTCTGTTTAAGGACATTTATTTTGATGTGCCTTCTGAGGTGTGTGTGTGTGTAGGTATAAAAAGAGCAGGAAGAGTGTGACTGGCTACGAAACTAGTGTCGATCTCCTCCCCAGTTCTTGGAGTTTTTGCTCCATAAAATAGGTAGTCGTCGGTATTTTCAAGTTCAAAGATTTTATTTACATTCACCCACTGGCAGCCAAAATCCACACCTTGCATATTTATTGGTGGCAGCGGTGGTTGTCTCCGGGGTCTTTGGAAACGTTGCTGTTGGACTGGTATGGTGACAAAAAGAGAAAATATATGATCACTGTCCTTTCATTATATATGTGGGATCGGTTGGTGGACTAATTAAGACTGAAACGTGTTTTGCTTAACGCACTTTCACATACATGGCCCGTATTCTGACAGACTATTTCTTATTTTAGAGCAGTTTTTTGTTTTCACTATCGTCTGACTTGATTTTCATGTTCAGTTATTTTCTGTTTTCATTTTGTTTCAGAAAAAGACTGCTGAAGAAAACCGCACGTTTGAAATTGGATTTTTGCTAAAAGAAAATGTTTGCTTTTCTGACACGTGTGCAGACTTTGCCAGCTGCACATTGCATCAGAATCAAATGAGACAGTATTGCAAATAAGACTTTACATAGAAGGATAAAAACAAATAAATAAAATCATCACCAAAATGAATCTGTCCTGCAGACTATCAATAAAAATAATAATAATAATAAACGTTCCCGGATTGAACGGATGCAACACTACACAGACTCTTTTGAAACATGGCAGAGGACAATGGAACAAACCTGCATTTCAGAGCTGTTTTACCCCCAGATTTCACAGGGGTTGGCAACGAAAGTTTTTCTCAATGGGCTCGTTGTTTTCAAGCTTTCTGTGAAACATCCAGTATGGACAAACCACAGCTTGCCAAAGTCTTTCCTTCAAGATTGGCAGATGCTGCATTTAGTTACTGATACTTGTTGATACTATTGATAATAACACCTATTGATAATTTCTGGATTTTAATTATGTGTAAGTTGCATAAAACTCTGTTTAACCACTCACTGTTGTTTTCAAATTACTCATGTAACTTGTGTTTCAGAATGTTTTCAGTTGTTGAATTCACCTCAGATCACAGTGTTGCTGTAATTCCTGATCTATGGAAAGAAGAATTAGATGAGGTAAGGAGTATACTACTCTACTATTACTATCAAATTAAATGCAGTTATGTTACCTAAAACACAGTATGTCCATACTGTGGAAAATAGATCATGTTTATAATTGTAAAATTACTTTATTATTTTGTACAGCTGTAATTGACTCTATTACTATAAGTGTAACATTCTATTTTAGAGCGAGTAATGCCACAACTACAGGACCTCTTCTTTCTCTTAGTTAAGTAAGTATTCGGAGACTAAATCTGACTTCTGTCTACCCAAACCTGCTTTCCCTGTCTCTCTTAATTTGTTTAATTGTATGTAATTTTGGTATATGATATATTATTAAAGAATTAAAATAAAGTAGGCTACATAATTACTCACTGGAGATGTTGTGAAATATATAATAAAAAGTTTGATTCTATTAATTTGTGTGACATTTTTTTTACTTCAAAGTTTACATGTTCAGTTTTTAAAAAGGAAAAATAAATACAATATTTAATATTAAGCAATACTGGAAAAGAATTACTGCTTATCCTGTATTCTAGACAGTATTGATAAACTGCCACAAAAAAAATATTAATACATGTAGTAAGAATGTCGTCTCGTGGTTGCCGAATGTCACACGACAACGTTGCTACAGCCTTCTCACGTCTTACATTTCTACGTTGTGACCAGTGGTGTAGTCCTAAAAAAAAAGATGGTGTACTATTGCACCCAACCCAAATTTTAAATGAAAGTAGGCAAATAAACGATGAGAGTCAATGTTTCTTTAATTCAATAGCTATATATATATATATATATATATATATATATATATATATATATATATATATATATATATATATATATATATATATATATAGACAAACCAGTTTGGAACAAGTAAAGGTTGAGTAAATTATGAAAATTGTAATTTTTTGGGAAAACTATACATTTAAAAAGAAAAACAATTGTTGTTCGTTTTAAAGGGAGATGCTAATAATCTAATCCTATTCAGTGATTTATGTTTAGCTAATAGTGCCCCCTGCAGACCCAGAGATTGGCTGAATATGTTGTGGTAAAACCCAACTGTTTAACCCTAAAGGGACTTGTAAAAGTTTAAATACTGTACAGAAAATCAAGACAGCTATATCAAGTGCTGCATGTTGTTAACATAAACTGTAAATTTAAAATAAAAAATAAAAATCAGGAAAACAAAGGCAAAGCACACTTCAAAAATTCTAATAAGATACAGTATGTAGCTTATTTAATCATTTTAATATTGAAACTTACTTTCTTTACTGGCTTATTACTTTATATTTATAAGGTTCCTTTAAACATCAATCAGCCATTATGTTTGATTGCCACATTTGTGCATGCTTGTTTTAAACCAAACTATTAGGAGTCTGTCTTCTGCTGTCGCCATTATATACTAATAGTTTCCCTTTTAAATCGCATATTGTTATGCGTGTAAGTAAGAATTTAAAATAATACACTTAAAAATGTTTGACTAATATGGTAGGGTTTTATACCAAACTAAAAATATTCCACTGTATTTCATAGACAGGCAAAGCCATTTGAGTTCTGAATGAGCCAAATAGGCTCAACATGTTTACTGTAGTACAAATCATTTTCTGTATTCAATTATTTTTTTTTCATATATTAAATAAATAAAACGACCACTTTATAAATTCAAAATGGCATAAATATGAACATAAAAATGTACAGGCCATTTTACATATTTCACTATCATAATATAAGTCATAATAGGAAAAATAAATAATAAGATGTACACGTGATGTTTCACTCTGATATGCAGTTGAAATGAGTACATTCACTGAGTGGTTCTGTTACTATGTTCAGGGCCGGCCCAAGCTTTCAGGGGGCCCTAAGCAGAAATTTTATTTGGGGCCCCTTGGTGCAATCAATATGATTAATTATTGTCAATCCTTAATTATTCACACGCTATAAATCCAATATTCACATTACTTGATGTTATTAGTTGTAGCTGTGCTGCTTACAACATACCAATATTTTTACCTTTCTACAAATTTTTATTGTAACAGTAGTGAAGCCACTAGAGTGGTCAGGTGTTAATTTGCATTTTAACATTCAAAGTCTTGCATTATTAAAGTAGAATTCTTTATGTGGTATACTAAGAAGCAGTTAAATAATTCAAACAATGCACTGATTGACTGTAAACAGGTTAACAATTTTTATTTTGCTATGATAGAAAAATAGCAATGTGCAATTTGTGCAGTACAATCACAACAGTTTTATTAATAAACACTTTTAGACAAAATAACTCTTTACATACTTTACAACTTTTTACAGCTTTAAATATCACCTCAGTATTTCACATTTTCCCTAGAATTTGTGTTTCCTGGCTTTTCTGGAGGCAAAATCGTTGATGATATCATCATAAGTTATCTGATGGGCAATCTTGTTATTAATGCTAATTAGTGCAAGTCCACTCAGTCTTTCTTGAGCCATGGAGGATCTCAAATAGTTTTTAATCAATTTGAGTTTAGAAAAGCTCCGCTCTGCAGATGCAACAGTGACAGGGAGAGTGCAGGCTATCCGAAGAGCTACCCAAAGATTTGGGTACAACTCGCAGATCTCATTTTGAGAGAGATAAGTGAGAAGCTCAAATGCTGTCATCTTTTCTTGGGGAAGATCTGGAAGATTTTCCATCTCTGTTGCAAGGGCACTCCCATCCACATCAGCCTCTTCTCCACAGGTCAGTTTGTCTCCAAGAAGTTTACACTGGTCCCTCCGTGTCTGTGCATCAAGCTGGCTAAAGTCAAGGAGCACTCAGAAGTTGTCTTTAACTTCACTTAGAGAATGAAAGCGGTCCTCCAAAGACTGGATGCAACAGTCAACCACAACATTAAAAAATGATACTTCCAGTCTTTTCATTGCATCACTTAGTGGCTCGTCAGCTGCCTCGTAGGCAAAGTGCCTTTTTGTGGACTTTAGCCTCTTCTCTTTCAGTACTGCCTCAGTGTTCATTTGTTCACAAATTTCTTTTGCTGAAACCTGCGCATCCATAAAACCTGTTGTCCTATAACTGCCTAGGTTTTCCTTATTTTTCTTAATGAGGACTACTGCAACATCAAGTTGCATGTTGGTTGATTGAAGGTGCTTGCTTGTGATATTAATTCTAGAGAGAATATCATACCAGATGACACAGCAAATCTGAAATCTATATGAGCCAGTTTCTTCAGCAAGACAGTGGGCCTCAACTTTCACTATGGAGTCTTTAGTCTGTTCCCTGACTTCCAACAAAGCTTCTCTCACCTTTCCTGCTTGGTATCGTAAAAGTTTAATACTATTCACTCGACTTTCCCATCGCGTTTCACTCCAAGACTTAAGAGTGACATCCACATACTTTTGCAAGATGGCCCATCTTTTAGGAGACCCTGAGAAGAGTCTGTAAAGTTTTTCAACATTTCCAAAAAAACAAGTCGCATCCTTTGAGGCTTTAGCAGCATCTGAAAATTTAAGGTATGTGCTCCACAAGGCACATAAAAAGCACGTGGATTATTGGCTAACAGCCTAGCCTGCACACCTTTATTTCGGCCCCTTCATGTTTGCACCATTGTCATATGATTGTCCCCTACAGTCTTGGAAAGGGATGTTCAATTCTTCAAGCCGTTTAAGAATAAGTGTGGACAAGCCTAGACCAGTAGATTCAGGAGCTATGAGAAATCCCAAGAAGTGTTCCTTTATCTCTGGTGTTTTTCCAAGACTTACAGTGCGCACAACAACAGACATCTGTTCTTGGTGACTAACATCTTGGGTGCAATCCAATATTATAGCATAATATTTTGCATCTTTTATTTCTGTCACCATTGTGTCCACTATTTTCTCACTGACACAGCCTATCAGCTCATTTTGGATGGTTTTCCCCAAGTATGTGATATGTTGTGCTCCACTGTCAATTCGTCTCACGTGATCTCTCAAAACAGGATAAAATTTAGCTAACAGTTCTACTTCTTTCAGAAAGTTTCCATTGTTTTCCTGATGTAATGTATCAACAGATCCCCTTAGTGCAAGATTTCGTTCTGCCAAGGACTGAATAATACTGATTAGGCGTGTGAGAACATCTCACCAACAATTCTTTTCTGCTTCCAAAAGGGCCATTTCAGCATCATCAATTGTTTTACCCTTTGAAAGACGGAGTGCAAAAGTCTTCCATTTCGCCATGTTGCAATGATCATGGCTATTTTCATGCTGTTTCAGTAATGCACCTATATTAACCCAATCCTGTTGTCCCTCTGTTGCCAGTTTTGTTGACTTTTTGGAGAACAATTTACAACAGAAACAGTAGACGGCATCATTTCTTTTTGAATAAGTAAGCCAGCTGCGCTTGATTTTTTTCTCCATTAACAAGCTGTCTGTATGTGTAGTGGTAGTGGAAGCTTCGGCCATCAGGTTTTTTAGGGAATGTAAATTTTTCGTTTATAGGGAGTGGCCCTCTACTTACAAGATCAGTCCTTTCTGAGTCAGACAGGCTGGATGACCACTCACCTGGGTCAACTGGAGGAGCTGCTGATCCATGGTCAAGACTGGAAGTTGATGAGGGTGTAGATGTGACATTGATCCCAATGTCCACAGAACTAGACAGACCTATAAGGAATTAGCATTAATAATATTAAATATAAATCACCAAATATTGTACAGTGTGGCTGCTGTGCTACTAATTACTAGGGACAGACGAAAACTGCGAACGTTTTTTGCTATTTCTGCAGAGAGTTTTGGTAAAAATCTGCGGATTTCTGTGGTATTGTTTTGGAAGAATCATAATTAAAACCTTAATATATGAAATAAAAAAATAAAATCTTTTTAACTTTATTTAATGTTTAAAATGCAAATCCAATTAGATTTACTTCATTTGGTAAACAAAGCATCTCTCATATAATATATCTACTAAAAGACAGAAAATACTAATGTACAAAGTGCATTGTGCATAAATCAGATGAACATTTTCATTTTAGTCAATAATATTACTGTAATTAATTTAAAAACTGAATAAATATAGATTTACAGACATTTAATCAAGTGAATAAACAGAATTAATGATGGGCTAAAGATCTGTGGAAATCTGTGGAAAATCTGCAGAATTCTGCGTGGGCAGATTCCATGTGGGCCTACTAATTACCTGCCACCTCCACTGAGATTGGAACAGGATCAGTGGACGAAGGTGCTGGTGAATGATCATCACCTGCAGAAGATGTACCTGATAAAAGATAAAACAATAACATTGAAACAAATACCGAAATATTGAAAAAACAATAATAAAAATATAATAATATTATAAAATAAAGTTAGCATAGTTAGATGTCATAATAGAAGGTGATGCAACTATAAAAACAACTACAACAACAAAGTAACAAAAACAAAAAGGTCTCACAAATAGCAAGATTTATTAACATCAACATTGATGTAGGGTTGTTAAAAAAAACTAACATGGTATATCATCATCAGCTAAAGCACTGGCACTTGGGTCAGATGGTGTTGGTTGTGCTCCACTCCCAAAATATTTCAAAAGTGCTCCTATAAAAGTTTCATAGAGGTATAAATGAAGGAATAAAATACTATTTTAGCATTAAAAAACTATTTCAACAAATTTAGCTTCTAAGTATAACACAGCACGCATGCTAACATTACTGGAATAATTTATAACATTTTATAACATTACTGGAATATAATAGCAAAAAGATTCCAAACTGTTACACATTGATAAAAAAGAAGCCTATTTTCAATGATCACTCCCACAAATATTTGTAAAACAGAAGCTTATTTTTCCCTAGTAATATATTAATGTTATTTTTTCCACAGTAATATATTGTTATTTTTTACACAGAAGGCAAGAACTTTAATGTAAATGAACTTTGTATCATAGTAATAGCAAATGATCACAAAGCTATTTGCAAATGTTTATTAAATATTAGCGTCTATGCTATGCAAGTTACCTAATGTTAGCCAGCTAACGTTATCTTCCAATATTGGCCTAGTTCATATGAAAATATGAAAAGGGATGCTAAACCATCAAGACGGTTCGTCTTTAACAAAGCTTTGTAACCATTTTAACTTCATTTATTATGCCAAAATCAATAACATTCAACCCCCCTTCCTCTGTTGACTTTACTAAATCATTTTTTTTTTAATTAAATGTTGCTTATTGTTCCAAATACAATCATAATGAACTTTGTTAATTTGCTTAATACTTCTTTCTGGTACACCTAATGAATATGCTGGGTAGATTAATCTTGATATTGCTTCCATTTTTGTTAATAATCTTCTCCCAAAAATTGAAATATTTCTTTCTAAATAGCTATTTAAATTTTTTTTTTCCCCTGTCCCTGAGATTTTTTGTAATAGTTATTCCCAATTATGTTATTTAGTTTTTGACTGGAATATTATTCAATGAATTTTGTGTATTATTGTGAAGAGTCAGAATCTCACATTTTTTTCAAATTTAAATGTAACCCTGAAGCATTTGAAAACACAGATATAGCCTTTAAGGTATTCGGTATTTGATTAGAGTCCTTCAAAAATAAAGTTGTATCATCTGCTAGTTCTGTAATCACCAAGGATCTACTCAGTACATTTAATGGTTTAATGTTGTCGTTATTTTTAATATACAGTGCTAATAATTCAGCAGCAAGTAAGAAAAGAAGTGGGCTGACTGGATCTCCCTGACGTATTCCCCTTCTGATATCAAATCTCTTTGTAGTACCCGATTGAAGTAAAACAGCACTTGTTATTTGTTTGTACAACATAGAAATAACATTAAAGAGCCCATATAATGGGTTTTTGAAAATGCCCTTCCATGTAGTTTGTAACACAGCTCTAAGTGAAGTGAAATGTCCAGCCAAGGCTTAAATCTGTAAGTGTACAGTGTTTAAAACTGTTGATTCATTTATAAAAGAGTCGACTCATAGTGCTTCAAACGAGTCGTCTTGATAACGAGTCATTAGGTGTTTCGCGATGACGCGGCTACAAAACACAAGCCCAGTAGTTGCGCGCCCAAACCTGGGAGATTTGAAACCTGCGGCCCCGCCCACTAACACATAAAAAACACTAGACACACACACACACACACACACAGAGACGCCGCTGGTCGAATGAAGTCATGCTGTGCTCATATGGATATTATTGACAGTCTCTACCCAAAGATGAAACTGTGAAGAGTCTGTGGTTGAGGTTCATTTTTTGCAAAAATACCTCAGCATTAAAGCCTAGCCTTGTGCAGTGCTTCTGAAAACTACATGCTTACAAAGAAGACTTCATCGGCCGTTTGTTAAAGGAAGGACCAGAAAAGACTATAAGGGACTATGTCAGAACATGGATCAGTGTATCATCAGTTTCAGGATCGGTTTCTTCCTCCATTTCACTAGTGTAAGTAAGTGCGATTAAAATTGTTGCCTCGTTTACTCTAGCTTGCAAATTATGTATTTAATTGTGTTTTGTTTCTTGTTAATCTGATACAGTACACGCGGTTACTCTTTATATTCTCATATCGCGTTTAAAGCCACGTTGAATACGCGTCGCGTGCTGCTTTGTTCACGTATTTAACGTTAAATGCGTTTGTGAGCTCACGTGAGCTGTCTGTTGTTGCTATGGCCATCTTAAGTGTAAGCTAGGAGACAGGAGACTCGTGTCGATCTCCCTAGTTCTTCTGAGGAGGACCGTAGTGTGTGTGCGTGTGTGTGTGTGTGTGAGTGTGTGTGAGAGAAAAAGAGCAGGTAGAGTGTGTGACGGCTAGGAGACAAGAGACTCGTGTTGATCTCCCTAGTTCTTCTGAGGAGCGTAATGTTTGTGTGTGTGTGTGCGTGTGTGTGTGTGTGTGTGTGTGTGTGTGTGTGTGTGTGAGAAAAAGAGCAGGTAGAGTGTGTGACGGCTAGGAGACTCGTGTCGATCTCCCCAGTTCTTCTTCTGAGGAGTGTGTGTGTGTGTGTGTGTGTGTGAAAAAAGCCTTACACTATGAAGCGTGTATGCACTGTGACTACTTTTATATTGTTGATTAGCTGCTGGGCATTTCACTCTGTCTCACGCTGAAGCCTGTCACTGTCGACCAATCGCAGCAGGCTGTCATCGGTCCAATCAGCGAAGATTAGCTTCGCGCTGAGGAGGGGTTTGGGAACAAATGAATCACTGGACGATTCATATGGGAGTCGCTGGGATAATTGGGTAAAAATAAATGCAGATTATAAGACCATGAAAGTGTTTTTTGACCTTGCATGCATATGAGACTGTTGTTGGAGACCCTTACAACCAAAATATGACCCTATTTCATGTATAATATGGGCTCTTTAATACAATTTGTTCCAAACCCCAAATATTGTAAAGACTGAAATAAAAGGGTATCAAAAGCTTTTAGAAAATCCTGAAATAGTATTAAACCATCATCCTCTGTCAAATGTGAACAGTCTAATAAATCTAACACCATCCGAATGTTATTATGTAGTCAATTTGGAAGAAACCCAGATTGTGTTCACTAATAGTTTTACCTATACCACCTTTAAGTCTACTAGCTAATGCATGAGTGAATGTTTTGTAATCAATGTTAAGTAAAGTAAATGGTCTTAAATTATCAATAAGAGTGTTGTCTTTTTTTTTTTTTTTTTTTTTTGGTTTAGGTATTAAAACAATTATAGCCTGTTTCATTGTAATTAGTAGTGTATTACTTTCTAAACATTCTATTAGTGCTTTAAAGAGCATCTCTCTAATATCATTCCAGAAAAACTGATAAATGTTAGTTGTAAGTCCTTCTTGACCTGGTGATTTACCTAAAGCCATTTTTTAACAGCTGCATCAAGTTCTTAAATTTTTAAATCAGAGACACATATCATTTTAAAATCTTCATCAATTTTAGGATTAAAATTATAGACTTTTTTGAAGAAATCCTCAGAATTTGTCTCGGAAAATGATGATGATGATGATGATACTTATTTCTTTTGGATCAGTTACAATTTTATTGTCTATGTCTACTTTTTTTTTTAATCTACTAAAATAAGAGCTGTTTTTCTGACTGTACATATGCCCCTTGTGCCCTATTTAAGTAGAAATCATCTAATTTAGTTTATAATCTAAAATACACTTCCTGCTTTGCTACTGTTCAGACGTCTTTGCCTACTGCTCCACTCTCTGCTCACTTGCTTTTATATCTTAAACCCTAATTTTAACTTGAGTCTATCATCACAGTGCTCAAACAACACAGCTTGAAGATCAGAATCGATTCTACAAACTTTCTGGAATATAGCTTTACTAACAAGAGGGGAATTAAAGTCTAAACAATCCTCCCGCTACCAGCTATCAGCTGCTCACATTCCTGAGACAGAAAAACACGGCTGTGAAAATGCCTCTGGATCGGATTAATTCAGATTCTCACTGCTGTACAAACTGCCACAAACTTCTACAAAAGATTGCAGTTCATGAAACAAAGTTACTTGCGATCCGACCAGAACTGCAGCTTCATTCAACTCACTGCATATAGCCGGTGAGTCCCATAACTCTATTCCTGCCACTGTTTTGAGCACAGAAAAACAGAATAAAACTGTTGAAAATGAGTATTGGCATAAACAAGGTGCGAAACCAAAGGGTACTTGCAGGGTCAGATCATACGCTGCCGCATTAGCGTCTTCTACCCTAAATACAGCTCAGACTCAAATACAGCTTGAGAACAGATATGAAGTATTTAGTAATATGGGTGAAGAATCCCCAAATGCTGTCAGACAGAGATCGCATGACTCAGCAGCTAACTCTGCATGGAACAGAGTCTCAAGGCCGACTAGATGGAGGCATTCTGCTCCGATTGCACCTGAGATAAGAACACTAGTTGTAGGAGATTCAATAATCAGGAATTTTAGGAGCAAATCTACAATGACATACTGCTTCCCTGATGCAACAGTTTCTGATGTAAACAAAGAACTTGAGAAAATTCTGGAAAAGCACAAGACTGCAAAACGCATTATCATCCATGTGGGAAAGATTGATATTCGGAAGGAACAGTCCGAACTGCTCAAGAGAGATTTCTGTGAGCTCTTGGAAACAGTTGAAAGATTGAAAATTCAGCCGTTCATCAGTGGACCACTCCCTGCAAGAGGGACAAATATGTTTTCACGGCTTCTTGGTCTAAATGTATGGCTGCAGAAAACATGTAACAGGAAAGGACTGAATTTTATTGACAACTTCAATCTCTTCTGGAACCAAAGACAACTGTTTACATCAGACGGCCTTCACCCAAACAAACTTGGCGCAAAGGTGCTAAAGGACAATATATTTTTCTCCCTCCATCATTCATCAGCTGTGTGTGCCATTGACCTCAATCCAAATGGCACATACACACCTAGCAAATGTCTGGATGACCACAGGACCTCAAATCAGCTCCTGAGTGGACTTGGGGCTTACGCATCACCCAAGGACAGTGATAACGCCACGCAGCCAAAACACCCACTGTTGATAGAGACACTGTCACTAGCCCTCTGCTCAACACAGACAGACTGTGACGCATCAGAACAGCATCAAGTCTCGTCACTCAAAAATGATCCTCAGGAAAACAGCCAGGAAAACATATTTCAGCAGCCAGAATCTCCAGAGCCACAGCCTCTGTCACCAGACACGTTTTCATTATCACCTTGCTCGCCTCTCTTGGGTTTCACAAAAAATATGGAGAAACTGGTGTATGCTGGAACTAAACTTTCACACTCCATTGCCGCAAGCCCCCAGTTACCAACCAAAAAGCGGCCTGCTCCACAACCACATTTGAGCCCACCTGGAAGAGCCCTCCAACTTTTGCCCCACCGCCAGGGCCCAAACAACAACGCACCATCTTCAGCTGTTGAACACAACAGCTCTCCATGATGTGCCTCGGGTGCCTGCTTAGATAACAGTGTCTTTATCAGATGTTTACAGAACAAGCAGGAATCCAGTGTGCCAGTAGCTTTCTCTACACATATATGTGTTGTATTACGTGACAGAAAACCGAAGACTTCTTCAGGCCGTATAGCAAATCATTCAAATCTTGTGTCTATTAAATATAAATCTGAGACTACTGTACACTGTAAACCCTAATGCTGTAACTAATTAACTGAACTGAGTTGTATTAACTTAAATCATTAAAATTCGTTAATCTTAATTAACCTAGATGAGTATTTAGAACTTTTTCTTATTTTTGAGTTTGTAAAAATTAAATCTTTCAAGTAAGGTGAACGATTTTGCTGTGTTTAATTTATACAAAATGTCTCTTTAAAGTTTCATTAACTCAAAATCTTTCAGCCCAGTGATTTTGCGTGTGACGTCATCCAGGTTCACGTACGTTCTCGTGCTTCATTCGTTTTTTCAAGATGGCGGATCGGCCTCGCTTCACACTACAGTAAGTAAACTATTTACAAATCCAAGAAATATTAAATTTATGTTTTAATCAATATAATCACAGTAACAGTTCAATGTAATGTAGAGTTTGTCTGAATGCGTTTACATGTCGTAAAAACGTGTTTAGCCCCACTTGTTGCTAACTAACGTTAACATTACTGTTTAAAAAAGTTGAATCAGTGCAACGTTAGCGTTAGTTGTAATGTGTTAACTATGAATTTTAACAGTGTTATAAGGACAAAAACATTTGAAATCGGCAGATTCAATGTTTAACATATTTTTAAATCTTGGCGCGAGCATGCGTTTAGGTTGTCATGGTGACGCGCGCTCACACAACCGCACGTCATGGCACTGCGCTGAACTCTGTCCAGACTGTGAATGTGGTGTTATCTTCGCGATCTGTAGGCACTACGGAAACGAAAGGCGCATAATCATAACTCAAATAATCTCCGCCTAAATACTGAACGGTATTTTCTGATGACGGGCAAAACTTAGCCTCAAAACGTAGCTGTCTGTCACACACAGCTTGTTGCATGCTGATCCATACCCGAGAGCCTAACGGAGAACATTTAAGCTGTGCTCCTCACCTGAGCAGGTACAGAGCAGAGCTTCATCTCACACTAGCACATTGAGGTAAAGTTGGTTTTATATTCATACATTCGTCCAGTAACAACTTGTGACTCTCTCTATATGTCGTTTACCATGGTACTTTGTGTATTCGGTCTGAAATCATATACAAGTATGACATGAAAACAACATTAACGTTACACTTAATGCACAATTTTTTTGACCGAACAATGTTGTACTTTGAAAGTCATTGGCTGCTAATATGATTTTACTATTTAGAATATGCAAAAACTACTTTTCGGAAATTATATTATATTATTAAGGAGAAAGTCTAAATGTGTAAATATAAAACTAACTTTACCTCAATCACCAGTACTGATCAGCACTGATTATTTCCCTGCGATCGAGAAGACATCTCTGCATATCAATGATTACCTGATCAATGCGATCAGTTAAATGATTTTAAATGTCATTTAAGTCAAACATATGTTAAAGGTATGGTAAACGTTTTTTTTCCAATCAATTTTTTTTTAAATATTTACTCTGGAGAGAATATATATAGCCTAAAAACAAAGTATGCCTATCTATAACACAGTAATACAAAGTAATTAAAATTATTAAATAAAATATTAAATAAAATAATAACAAAACAAATATTCTAATCATCCAGACGTGGTAAACAAGAAATAGTTTTTCTGATGTGCAAATTTTGCAGCTTAAAATATATTTATATCTTATATATTTTTTTAGGCTATAGATTTTTACATCATTAGACAATAAGGTAAGTTTTGTTATTTCTAGCTTTTAAAAACAGGCCTTAAATTTATTTTTCGTCCTATTCATTTTTTAAAATTTCAATACTGTTTAAGTCAAATCCGTGTTCATCGAATCAAAGCAACTAACATGATGATCAGCTCTATTGCTAACCGTTTTGGGGGTTAACGTTAGACATCATGCAATTGTACTACTTCCACTCTCAGCTGAATGACACTGTGACTTTGTGTAAATACAGAATTGAAGGTCGGTTGTTGCTGACTACAGAAAGATTCTTATATGGAGGCATGTAAAAGGTGGGTAAAATATTCATTTTGTACTACTATGCCTGGCATATCCAGTTAAAATAAATATTACATTGTATTTTGCAATGATACTTTTGCAGCAAAGAAAGTGAAACTTCAGCTAGACCTTGAGTTTAGTTTACAATATGAAGATCCTGATATCAACATCTGATCTGATCAACACCTGATTTTCATCTGAGGTAAAAAAATAATAAGTAAATGAAACATAATAATGATATTAATATATTTTTTCTAGCATTATATATTTTGTAGTGTGGGTTTGTTTTATGAAATTTTCTCTTGTTTTTTTTAGCTGCAGAGTACCAACATGTTACAAATGAGAATTTTCCCCACAAATTCTTTGGACAACTGCACCATCACCTATTTCATTTGATGACAATTTTAAGGCAAACAGCATCCAAAACTGACAAGACAGCAGATACCCTGGCTAATCTTTTGAAGGTTTATGATGAGCAGGTATGTTTAGGGTCATGTATTAAAGTATTAATTAAATATGAATATATATTTTATTTAGATTTTTTTTTTCTTAATTTTTGTCTTTGCAGGAACTGCATAATGTCAGTTCATGATGGACTACTGTTATCAGAGGTCTTATGGTCTTGCTGCGTGAGCGTGACTGGGGATTCTTTAGGACCACCCTGGTAAGACTTCATTCATTCTTTTCACAATTAGGCATGTTCTATTGAAAAGATGAAAGTTGAGGAGCAACTTTTACTTAACATATTTGTAATCATGACTTGTTGATGAATCATGTAAAATTGGCTCAGTCATATTGATATTGTCCTAACATTAATATCCTTGAATTATATTTTAGATTAATAATCCTGAAGCGCTGACTGAAGATGCTTTATTGGCCCTGCAGTCACTGAGGGTCTCTGCTGTCCTGAAGAATGAATTGGACACCACCCACAGCACACTTCCAGACCTTTTTTGTCTTGTTTGGATTAATGTATGCTCTTCACATAATATATAGTAAAGGACTTTGAACTTGTACAAAAAGTTTTGCTTGGCATGGATGATAGAAAATAGAAAGTCGATTAGCATAGAATCCTTAAAGAATGAGTTGATGTAGAGCCTTTTTTTTGTACTCAATAAAGACTGTCACTGGGGTAGTAACTTCAAAACATGAATGTACCTTTAATTGGTAATGGTGCATTTTATTATATATATATATATATATATATATATATATATATATATATATATATATATATATAGGGATATAGGGATATATATATATATATATATATATATAGGGATATATATATATATATATATATATATATATATATATATATATATATATATATATATATATATATATATATATATATATATATAGGGATATATATATATATATATATATATATATATATATATATATATATGGGGATAGATTGTCTAGAATGTAAAATTCTGTCATTTACTTACTCTTCACTTGTTCCAAACCTGTTTGAATTTCTTGCTTCTGTTGAATACAAAGTTATTTTGAGGCATTGACTTTCTAATAGGAAAACAAATACTGTGGAAATCAGTGGTTCCAGGTTTCAGCTTTTTTGTCAAAAATAACCTTTTAAGTGTTCAACAGAAGAAAGAAACTCAAACAGGTTTGGAATAAGTTAGAGTAAATGACAGAATCATAGTTCAACCAAGACTGAATATTTATATATATATATATATATATAAACCATTTGATAGTTACTGTGCCAATGACTTTTTTTTTCTAAACAAGAGTCACTTCACAGAATGTGCACTTATTCTTTATTAACGAATGCTTTAAGACTGTAAGTTTCGTAGTTCTTATTAATCTTATTATTATTTAATTTTGTCAAACTTAGTGTTTTTTTTTCTTGAAGCTCTTGTTTGATATATTTGCATTTTGGGAAATTTTTATTAATTTCAGAATAGTGTTTATTTTAAATCTCCTAATGTCTAATTGTTTTTATTGTTTCATGACATTTGTAATTGCACAGGAGGCACATTTGTACTGTTGGACATTTTTTCTTTAAAAATAAATGTCTAAAATGGTATTGTCTGTGTGTTTAAAATTACAGATGTATTTTGATAGATTTATGGGGTTTAAAGATTAAAATTATGGCTAATTTCATTTGTGAAACTGAGATGGAGAAGTTAATTTAATAAAAATGCTATCAAAATGTATGAGCTGGGTGACTTGAGTATTTAAAGTTGAAGGAAATTAAAACAATTAGGTTAATTACTGTTAAAATGTATGAGCTGGGTGACTTGAGTATTTAAAGTTGAAGGAAATTAAAACAATTAGGTTAATTACTGTTAAAATGTATGAGCTAGGTGACTTGAGGATTTAAAGTTTGGAGAAATTAAAACAATTAAGTTAATTGCTATTAAAATGTATGAGCTGAGTAACTTGGGTATTTTAAGTTAGGAGAAGTGTCTTGCATGAGTATAACAAACTCAAAACTTGATGTTTCTGTTTACTTAAAATAGAAAATTTCATAACTTAAAAAATTTGACGTAACTGATTACCTCAAATTTTTTGAGTTTTGTCAACTTATTCGGGATTACAGTGTAGCAAAAATAGCTAAAACTGTTAAGTTAGCACTTTTAAACATCCGATCTCTTTTAGTCAATGATTTTATCAACACAAATTGCCTTGATTTTATGCTTTTAAATGAAACTTGGCTAGATAACAGCTGTAGTGCAGCAGTTCTGAATGAAACAGCTCCTTTAAACTTTGACTTTTTGAGTGTTTGCAGAGCCATTAGGAGAGGTGGAGGCATCGCTGCCCTGTTTAAAAATGTCTATATGAGTTGAGATCTCCCTGGCTGCCCCTTCTTTGTCAGGTCTGTCAATGGCCTGGCTACGGAAGAGAAGTTGGGGATGAAACATCGGTAATAGCCAGCTAACCCCAAGAAGGCGCGTACCTGGGACTTATTGGTAGGCCGGGGGGGTCTTCTGTAGAGCCTCTACTTTGGCTTGCCCCCGACCAATGTGATATCCCAGGTACTTTGCCTCTGCAAGCCCGAGATGACATTTCTTGGGGTTAGCTGTGAGCCCAGCCCGTCGTAGCTCTAAGAGCACCCTCTGCAGACGGGTAAGATGTTCTTCCCAACACATCGAGTGGACTACTACGTCATCAAGGTAGGCAGCGGCATAACTTTGGTGGGGTCTGAGCAACATGTCCATTATTCGTTGGAAGGTTGCCGGTGCCCCATGCAGCCCAAAGGGAAGGACCCGGTAATGCCAGTGGCCGCTAGGAGTGGTGAAGGCGGTTTTCTCTTTTGCCCCTGGGGCTAGCGGAACTTGCCAGTAGCCCTTGGTCAATTCGAGGGTGGATATGAACCTGGCACTACCGAGTCTGTCAAGGAGTTCATCCACCCGAGGCATTGGGTACCCGTCAAAGCTGGATGTTTCATTTAGCTTCCGGAAGTCATTACAAAAGCGGAGGGTGCCATTTGGTTTTGGGACCATGACAATGGGGCTGGACCACGGGCTCCGAGATGGCTCAATGACCCCCAAATTTAGCATCTTCTGTGACTCTTCCTCTATTGCCAGCCGGCAAGCTTCTGGAACCCGGTAGGGCCGTTGTCGCACGATAACTCCTGGGGTTGTTCTAATCTCATGCTGTATGACAGTGGTGCGCCCGGGATGCTCACTGAACACATCCTTAAACTGACTGACCAGGGTTTCATGCTCTGTCTTCTGGGTAGCTGAGAGCTGTTCGCCTAGGTGTACAGTAGAATAAGGGCTTACCAGCTGGGGTTACCAGCTGGCTGGAAGGAGAGACCCAGCGCTTCAGTAAGTTGATATGATAACTCTGCTCCTCTCGACGCCGTCCCGGCTGACAGACACGATAGTTAACTGGCCCGACCTTCTCGACAACCACATAGGGCCCTTTCCAAGAAGCCAGAAACTTGGAAGTTGCTGTGGGAATGAGCACCATGACCTGGTCCCCGGGTTGAAACTCTCTGGCTTGGGTAGGCCGGTCATAGAGACGTCGTTGGGCATGCTGGGCTTCGGTGAGATGGTGGCGTATCAGGGGCATTACCCGTTCAATCCGCTGCCTCATGTCCCATACGTGCTCGATGAGGGAGCGCTGGGGTGCGGGCTCCTGTTCCCAGGCCTGTCGTGCCACATCCAGGAGGCCCGGGGGTTGTCGACCGAACAGCAGCTCAAAGGGAGTGAACCCAGTAGAGGCTTGGAGCACCTCACGGATGCCGAACAGCACGTATGGGATCATGAGGTCCCAGTCATGCCCATCCTCTGCCACGACCCTGCGGATCATCCGTTTCAGGGTTTGGTTAAATCGCTCAACAAGCCCATCCGTCTGCGGGTGATAAACGGATGTCCGCAGCTGTTTCACCTTCAGGAGGTGGCAGAGGTCTGCCATCAGCCGGGACATAAAGAGAGTACCCTGGTCAGTTAGGGTATGCCCCCCCGGCTACAAAGCAGGAAGAGTTCTTTGGCAATGGCGTTCGAGGTGGCCTTGCGTAGGGGTATTGCCTCAGGGTATCGGGTGGCGTAGTCCAGGATGACCAGGATGTGTTCGTGGCCTCGGGCGGACTTTGGCAGGGGCCCTATCAGGTCCAGACCAATGTGGTCGAAGGGTAACTCAATGATGGGTAACGGGATCAGCGGACTGGGGGGAGGACGCTGGGGAGCAGTTTTCTGGCACGTCGGGCATGCCTGGCAATATCTCTTGACCTCACCATTTATCCCAGGCCAGTGGAACCGGTCCCGAATGCGTTGTATCGTGTTGGCTGCTCCCAAGTGACCAGCCATTGGATGAGTATGGGCGAGCTCCAGGATGGTGGATGTTTTACTTTTTGGTACCACCAGTAATGTCCTCCTCTCCCCCCGCCGCTCGGCAACACAGTACAGCAGACCATTTTGGATGATAAAGTGTGGGAGGGGGTTCCTGGCCTTCCACTACTCTAACTTGGGACCAGCAGTTTCTTAATGTGTCGTCTTTGCGCTGGGCTCATCCGAAGGAACCTCCCCTAGAGACCTGTTGGAACAAATCCATTAAGACATTAGAAGAATGACTTGAACACTCACCCCCTCTGTCACGCTCGGTGGCCAGGAGAGCTGGTTGGCAGCCCCGTTGAGTCCGACCCCGGGGACGGTGGCGTGCCTGGGAACGTGGTGCCGCTGGCAAAGACAACAACTCCTCAAACCCTGGCCAGTCCCAGCCGAGCAAGAGGGGAACGGGGAGATCAGCTACAATGCCCACTTCCAGGGGCCATGCGCCGTTGCCAGCTGCAATCGTTACCCGCTGTGCTGGGACATAGCGTGTGTCGCCATGCACACAGGTTATGGGGATTGTGGCTTTAGATCCCACTCAGGGCTTGATCAAACCTGGCTGTACCAGCGTCACTGCGCTTCCGGCATCCAATACGGCCATGATAGTCTTCCCCTCAAGCTTCACTCTGCGTGACGGAGCACCTGATGGCAGGGTTCGATGAACGATGCAGCCAGCCAACCAGGCACGTGCAGTGGAATTCACTGGTTCAGTGGGCATGGGTTCGTCCACCGGACTCGGGACCGCCGGTCTACTGACTGGCCGTGAGGTACCCTCCACGGGCCGCCACGGTGAATTCACCCTCCGGGAGGGAATGGCTGCTCTCTCGCTGATGTCCCGGGTCAGTGTGGCCTCTGCCAACTCCACCGCCTCCACTAACGCTGCCAGACTTTCAGGTTTTTTTATGCTTACAGGCCCCCGAAGTCTTCTAGAGAGAGCGTGCAGCAACCTCTCAATGACGACTTTCTCGGCAACCTGGGTGGCAGTTGGGGATCCCCCGAGGAGCCACAAGCGGGCAAGTTTGCTGAGCTGAGCTGCCTGTGCCCGTACTGGGGCACCCTCCTCATAAGCCCATGTAGCGAACTGTTGCGCTGCTCTTACCGGTGATAAACCCACTCGGGCCAGGATCTCTCCTCTTAGTACTGTATAATCTTCATTTTGGGGGGAATCTAATGAGAAGTACGCTCGCTGTGACCCCCCAGTTAAGAAGGGGGCCACGATTTGAGCCCATTCTGATTTGGGCCACTCTTCTCTCTTTGCAATGACTTCAAACGTATGCAGATACGCGTGGCTCCGGGAGTGGGAGGTGTTCAGCCATCTGGAACAGGCGCTGTTCCATTTTCTGTTGTCTGACAGCAAGCTGTTCAGTGAACAGCTGTTGTCGTGTGGTTATCTCAGAGGCGGCGCACGATATCCTCCATTTTGTCTCACAGAGTGATGTACTCCTCCACACCGTTCAGGATCCTGAGTGATGAGAGAGAGCAGCCGCGTGAATAAAAAATATATATATATATTAAAAAAATAATAATAATAAATAATCAATGTTACCAGTTGTGGGGTTTTATCCACTCAATCTGCCCACATTCTCCACCAGTTGTGGCGAGACGAGGGATAAAACATGAGCAGACTGACAGATAAGGTTTAACAACCCGGAGGGTGATTTATTTACAGTGCTGGGTAGGGAGGTGGAAAAAAGGAAGCCGTGCAGGTAGGAGTCTTTTAGCTGGATATTGAGGAAATATCCCCAGTTAAACCTTATCTGTCGGTCTGCTCATGTTTTATCCCTCGTCTCGCCACAGAGTGTAAACAAGTATCATTTGGTGACTATTTGTTTTTTGAATATCTGAGTATAGCACTAAAAGGTGCTCCACGTATCTTACTGATCATTATCTACAGACCTCCAAAATATTCTCCAACTTTTATTGATGATTTTACAGAGCTGTTATCAATAGTAACCTCTGAATTTGACTATTTTACCATTGCTGGGGATTTTAATATTCACATTGATAATCCAGAAATCAATGCTGTAAAAGAACTGATGACTGTTTTGAACACTTTTGATCTGACTCAGCATGTTCAAGGACCCACACAAAATCGTGGACACACTCTTGATCTACTTATAACTAAGGGTTTACACATTTCATCGACTGTTGTTAAGGATGTTGCATCTGATCAATTTTGTATTTTCTTTGATATTTTGGTCACTCCAGCTATTAAAGACAGATCTGTCTCTGTCAGAAAGAGATGTATAAATGAGAACACTAGTGAGCAGTTTATGAAGGCCATATCACTAGCAACAAGCATATCTGCAGACTCTGTTGATTCTCTACTTGATTTGTTTAACTCTAAAGTTAAGAATGGCATAGATGACATTGCTCCTGTTAAAGCCAAGAAGATAACTAGCAGGCAATAGGGATCTTTGACAAGGTCACCAAGAGTACAAATGATGAAAAGCAGTGCAGAAAAGCTGAGCGTATGTGGAGAAAGACGAAACTAGTAGTCCATTATGATATCTATAAGGACAGTCTTCGTGCTTTTAATTTGGAACTAAGCACTGCTAGGCAGACTTTCTTTTCAAGCCTTATAAACAGCAATGTAAATAATGCTCGTAAACTCTTTGGACATTATGTAATGGTAAAATCTTAGAAGAGATTGTGCAAGTTATAAAAAAAATCAACCTGCACTCTTGACACGCTCCCCACATCGTTTTTTAAAACGATGTTTACCTGTTTAGAAATGGATCTACTAAAAGTGGTAAATGCTTCACTTCTCTCTGGGATTTTTCCAAACTCACTTAAAACTGCAGTTGTTAAACCTCTCTTGAAGAAGAGCAACCTGGATAATTCACAATTGAGCAATTACAGGCCCATCTCAAATCTCGCTTTTATTGGCAAAATCATTGAAAAAGTTGTTTTTATCCAGGTTAACAAGTTCTTAAACTTCAAGGGGTGTTTAGACAATTTTCAATCTGGTTTCAGACCACATCACAGTACAGAGAGTGCCCTTATAAAGATAATCAATGACATCCCCCGGACAAAAACCAGCAGACTGAGGAACAGCTTTTTCCCCAGAGCTGTCTTCCTTTTGAACTCTGCCCCTCACTGACTCTTTTGCCCCCCAATACACCCCCCACACTCCTCTAACTTATACTCCTCACAATCACTGCACTATTTAAAGAGCCCATATTATGGGTTTTTGAAAATGCCCTTCCATGTAGTGTGTAACATAGCTCTAAGTGAAGTGAAATATCCAGCTAAGGCTTAAATCTGTAAGTGTACAGTGTTTAAAACTATTGATTCATCTATAAAAGAGTCGACTCATAGTGCTTCAAACGAGTCGTCTTGATAACGAGTCATTAGGTGTTTCGCGATGATGCAGCTACGAAACACAAGTAGTTGGGCGCGCAAACCCGGGAGATTTGAAACCTGCGGCCCCGCCCACTAACAGAAAAAAAAGTCTCACACACACACAGAGACGCACACAGAGAGACACCGGTCGAATGAAGTCACGCTGTGCAGATGGATATTATGGACAGTCTAATCAAAGATGAAACATCAGCAATATAGCCTAGCCTTGAGCAGTTCTCAGTGCTTCTGAAAACTATATGCTTTCAAAGAAGACTTCTTCAGTTTGTTAAAGGAAGGATCAGTAAAGACTGTCAGAACATGGATCAGTGGATCATGAATCAGTTTCTACCCCCATTTCACCAGTGTAAGTACGTGCGATTAAAATTGTTGCCTCGTTTACTCTAGCTTGCAAATTATGTATTTAGTTGTGTTTTGTTACTTGTAACTGCGTGTACTGTATCAGGTTAACTCTTTATATTCCCATATCGCGTGTAAAGCCACGTTGAAAACGCGACGCGTGCCGCTTTGATTACGGATCGTCAGCTGTTTACACACATGCAACGGACAAGTTTCAAAATATTTGAACTGAGCGCCGCTCCTCTATGGACGCGCCAGCCCTGTGTGTGTGTGTGTCTGTGTCTCCTCGTGTGTGTAACGCACGGGTATTCGCGGATATAACTGAGCGCCGCTCCTCTATGGACGCGCCGGCCCTGTGTGTGTCTGTCTCCTCGTGTGTGTAACGCACGGGTATTCGCGGATATAACTGAGCGCCGCTCCTCTATGGACGCGCCGGCCCTGTGTGTGTCTGTCTCCTCGTGTGTGTAACGCACGGGTATTCGCGGATATAACTGAGCGCCGCGCCGCGCCCTCTCTATTCAGCTGCTCCTCTATGGACGCGCCGGCCCTGTGTGTGTGTGTGTCTGTGTCTCCTCGTGTGTGTAACGCACGGGTATTCGCGGATATAACTGAGCGCCGCTCCTCTATGGACGCGCCGGCCCTGTGTGTGTCTGTCTCCTCGTGTGTGTAACGCACGGGTATTCGCGGATATAACTGAGCGCCGCGCCGCGCCCTCTCTATTCAGCCGCTCCTCTATGGACGCGCCGGCCCTCTCTGTGTGTGTGTGTGTGTCTCCTCGTGTGTGTAACGCACAGGTATTCGCGGATATTACTGAGCGCCGCGCCCTCTCTATTCAGCCGGTCCTCTATGGACGCGCAGGCCCTGTGTGTGTGTGTGTGTGTGTGTGTGTGTGTGTGTGTGTGTGTGTGTGTGTGTGTGTGTGTGTGTGTGTGTGTGTGTGTGAAAAGAGCAAAACACTGTGACCTCAGTTCTTGGACTTTTTGCTCAATAAAATAGTTAGTCGTCAGTATTTTCTAGTCCATCGTCTGTATTTACATTCACCCACTGGCAGCCAAAATCCACTATGAAGCGTGTGTGCACTGTGACTACTTTTATATTGTAGATTAGCAGCTGGGCATTTCACTCTCGCACTGAAGCCTTGTCCATGTCGACCAATCGCAGCAGGCTGTCATCGGTCCAATCAGCGCAGATTAGCTTCGCGCTGAGGAGGGGTTTGGGAACAAATGAATCGCTGAACAATTCATATGGGAGTCGCTGGGATAATTAGGTAAAAATAAATGCAGATTATAAGACAGTGAAAGTGTTTTTTGACCTTGCATGCATATTAGACTGTTGTTGGAGACCCTTACAACCTAAATATGACCCTATTTCATGTATAATATGGGCTCTTTAACATTTGCACATTTAAAGTTTGCACATATTCATTGCACTGATTCACTTATTTGAACTGGACATACCCACTGCACATGGACATTTGTAATTATGTTTATCTATCTGCACACTTCTGCTATTAATAGTATCCTGTACATATATTCATTTATTGTAAATCTGTTCATAGCTAATACAACCTGTATATAATGTTCATAGTACATCCATCTGTAAATATCACCATAGTTTTTCTATAACTGCACTTTATAACTTATACCTGTATCCTGCACTTGCTGCTATTGCACTGCTGGTTAGACCTAAACTGCATTTCGTTGCCTTGTACTTGTACATGTGTAATGACAATAAAGTTGAATCTAATCTAATCTAATCTAATCCACCTAAATACAGGTTTAGGCAAACTAACAGTGCTGGTACTGCTCAATCTCAGTGCCGCATTTGACACTGTTGATCACAGCATACTTCTGGATAGGCTGGAAAACTAGGTTGGGCTGTCTGTGACGGCCCTCAAATGGTTAAGATCTTACCTTGAAGGGAGAGGTTACTATGTCAGTATAGGTGACCATAGGTCGAGGTGGACACCCATGACATGTGGAGTCCCACAAGGCTCGATTCTGGCACCTCTCCTGTTCAACCTTTATATGCTCCCTCTGAGCCGAATAATGAGAAGAAAACAAATCTCCTATCACAGCTATGCTGATGACACTCAGATCTACCTAGCCTTACTGCCTAATGACTACAGCCCCATTGACAGCCTCTGCCAATGCATTGATGAAATTAACAATTGGATGTGGCAAACTTTCTTCAGTTAAACAAAGAGAAAACTGAAGTGATTGCGTTTGGGAACAGAGATGAGGTTCTCAAGGTGAATGCGTACCTTGGCTCTAAGGGTCAAACAACAAAAAATAAGGTCAAGAATCTTGGTGTGACTCTGGAGTCAGATCTGAGTTTCAATAGTCATGTCAAAGCAGTTAGTAAATCAGCATACTATCATCTCAAAAACATTGCAAGAATCAGATGCTTTGTTTCCAGTGAAGACTTAGAGAAACTTGTTCATGCTTTTATCAGCAGCAGAGTGGATTACTGTAACGGCCTCCTCACTGGCCTTCCCAAAAAGACAGTCAGACAGTTACAGCTCATCCAGAACGCTGCGGCCAAAATTCTGACCAGAACCAGGAAATCAGAGCACATCACACCTGTCCTCAGGTCTTTACACTGGCTCCCAGTTACATACAGAATAGATTTTAAAGTATTATTACTGGTCTATAAATCACTAAATGGCCTAGGACCTCAATACATTACAGATATGCTCACTGAATACAAACCTAACAGATCACTCAGATCTTTAGGATCATATAAACTAGAAATTCTAAGAGTTCAGTCAAAGCAGGGTGAATCGGCTTGAATCAGGGTGAATCGCCCCTTGCTGATGGAATCAGCTTCTAGAAATGATCAGATGTGCTCCAACATTAGGCACATTCAAATCAAGACTGAAAACACATCTTTTTAGCTGTGCCTTTACTGAATAAGCACTGTGCTACGTCTGACAGATTGCACTGTTATGTTTTTCTCTTCTTTTTCATTCTTTTATAACACATTTTATCTGTTTTTATGCTTATTTATTTTATTTTTAACCATTTTTATTATTTGTTTTTATTTTTCTTATACTTGTTTGTTGTTTGTTATGTTTTTCTCTTCTTTTAACAAGTTTGCATTAAATTTCCAATATTTTTGCCTACATGTGATTTCAGAGCCTAGCATCAGTGTGACAGTAATTACACAATGATCAGTTGTAGGAGCTGCAGAGATTTCACCTTGCGAAACATATTTTAAAATTTCTTGTTAATAGATTTATTAAGTGTGTCAAAAACACTGGACCAAAAATTTTTCAATTGAGGCAACTCCAGAACATATGGAGATGATTGGCAGGAGACAACGATGACAGGCATCACTTCTATCAGGGAAAAACTTGGCTATTTTGGCATTGGTTAAATGGAGCACCTTACACTGCATTAGGCCATGTCTGGCACATATAGAAGAGGAGTGGACTGTTTAGACCCTAACCCCTTGACAGCCCTTTTTGGTATTTCAGAGAGAGTTAACTTAACTGTTGCATCTCACCAGGTTTTTGGTTTTTCTACTCTTTTAGCTAGACGAGCCATTCTTATCAAATGGAAACAGGTGATTCCTCCATCACATGACATGTGGATCCGAGAAATTTTTAGTTACATAAAACTTGAGAAATTAAGATGTTTACTCGCAGGATCTCTCAGATCTTTTTACAAGACCTGGAACCCTGCGTTAGACTATATCAAAGGCTTACCCAGTTCAGTTGATATCAGATCTAATAAACAAATAATTGGAAAGAGGAAATATTGACACCTTATTGTGAACTTTTCAATTTTATTTATTTATTAATTTAATTTAATTTTTTTTGCTCTTATTGTAAACTTGCTAATTTATTATTATTATTATTATTATTATTATTTATTTATTTTTTTTAATTTCTTTTCATTTTAATTTTATTTTTAATTTATTATTATTTTTTTCTTTCAGAGGATATGTTTGTTTATAATTCATACATTTATTTTGAGGGGATAGTGGGACAATCTGTAATTTTTACTACAATGTATTGTCTTGTTAAACACCAATTAATGAATAAAAAAATAAATAAAAAAATTTCTTGGGTTACCAACCAAAAGTCTATTCTTGATTTACAATTTCCATTGGGTCTAATCCATGAATATTGCCTTACTTCAGGGTTAGCATGTCTCCAAACGTCTATTAAAAAATTATTAATACAAAAATTTGTAAGACATTAATTATTTTCATAATGACCATATTTTCTTGGAAATCTATCCATCCATTCATTGGGGACACAGTTAAAGTCACCACCTACCAGCATATTTTCAGTTGGGAAAAGTGTTTTCAACTCTCCAATAGTCTCTGAAATGTGTTCCAGCAAAACTTTGTTCTTATATTGACCATTATAGCCATAAACATTTAGATGAATCAGTGTAACTTCAACCATCAAAACTGCAGCAATCCAGTGGCCATCCTTATCTTCTTTAACTTTAACTTCTTTACCAGGACAGTTATTCAAGCATATGGCTATGCCAGCAGATCTATTAGTTCCATGACTAAACAGTATGGTATCACCCCACTGGTTTCTCCAGAAGGTTAAGTCCTCTGTGCTAGAATGTGTCTCTTGCAAGAATATACACTGTGCCTGTTGACTTATGCAGAATAAAAACATTGCTTTTCTCTTAATACTGTCTGTAAGCCCCCTGGTATTTAACGAAATAAAAGAAATTTTAGAACAAAATGTAAACATGTTATTTACTTACACTACAAGTAGCTTCAACAATTCAACAAGCTAACACTAACACCCCACAATATCTGTGTAAAGAAAAAAGAAAAAGAATAATTCCGTTGGTCCCTCTAAATATAATCACATGTCTCATTTGTCCACATTAATAGCTCACATAAACTATTTAGTATACATTTTCCCTCTCAAGGGAAAATCTGAACATTTTCTATGAACCAAAAAGGTCCACAAAAAATGCTCTTTTCTTCTGATCTCTTGCCTCTTTAATCTTTGGCCACATCATCTCTCGTGCCATTTTGTCTTCTTTAGTTAGGTCCTCTGCAAATCGAACACCAGCCTGCTTACATACTTCGCATTCTTTGGAGAGCTTCCAGGTTTCATTTCTGCATTCCCGTTTAACAAATTGTTTGATGACTTGCCTTGTACGACTCTACTCCTTCCTGCCGATATAATGAACACTGTCCAACATATCATAGATATTCCATAGTACTCTCTGCACGATTTTTGATAGAACAGAAATCACCGTTGCCCTTGGATCTTCATTTTCCTTTTCTTTTAAGCCTCTGATATGCAAGTTTCATCTTCTTTTGTATCTCTCCTGTTTGTTGCATTTTTTCGTCAGTGTCTTCACTTCATCGTGAAGTTTGCGAACTTCCCGTTCTAGATCCGTTGTTTTACTTTTTGTACTCAGTTACCTCTTTTCTCATCACCGCGATCAAGCTTGAGTTTTTCTCCATTTTCCGGGAGAGGTCCTCCATCCTTTTTTCTTGAATATCAAATCTGTCCGCCAGCTTGTTAACAACTTCCAGTATTTTTTATTAGTAGGGATCGCACTTGTCCATACTGCCAGTTTTTTCACTCGTTACAGTTAAACTATGATCCAGGTTGTCCATCAAACTTTGAACACTTATGTTATGTTTATTTTAAAGTAAACAAATGAGACTTAACCTAATTTGAAAATGATTATTATGGGACCAAATGGAGAGCAGTGAAATGTGGCGCTGCTCAGAGTGCCATCATTCGGAATCTCCCATAAATGCGGTCTTATACATGCGGTCCTTTTTACATGACGTCACGCGGTTTCTGGTTTCACTCCACGCAGTGTATGGTAACTTCCGCCTACACAGAAATCCCCATAGAGAACTCAGCAAGTCAGCTGTATTTTTACTACAGAAACGGTTAGACTGTGACTACGACTGTTTTCTGTTGTCTGCATTCAAGGTGAGACATCTGACATCTAAAAAAACTTACAGATCATCCAGATTTCTGCTTGAACCAAGAAAAACGGGACTTTAAACAGAGTCTATTGCTTTGTGTTGCTGTCTTTACTGCAGATGAAGTTGGTATGGACTTGTCAGTATTTGTCAAATAAAGATTTCAGATGTTTACACGGGTGCTCAACATTTTTTTATGTCAGAATTATTATTGTTTTTTTTTGTGTCCTGAAGAATAAAAAAGAAATAAAACGGTGTGCGTTTCACTGTGGTTCTATACAGTGGACAGCTGATTCACAAACATTCATATTGTTCACATTCTACTGCTCAGTTGTCTGCCATTTTATTTCTATAAAGGTATTTTATTCATGAACATAAAACATTTATGTCTATTTAATATTCAAATTGAATTAAATAGAATAACAATGTTGTATGTGTCTCTTAATAATCAAACAAAAGCATTAAAAAATTACAATTGCAAAAATAACACTAAGAAGACTGCATTTGAATTCAGTATTATTAGATTATGAATTTATTTGTAGCGTTATTAATTAAAATGCAGTACTAATATCAAATTAAATCCACCCAAAAGGTGGTGGTAGGACATAATTTCTTCATTCAAATGGAGAAACTGAACAAAACAGATCAGTAAATAATAAATTATGAAACTGGTTGCATTTATAGACCAAATTATATAAATTTATATTCAGAGCAGCATTAAAAAAAAAATCCATTATTGAGGAAATAAACCTAATTAATAAGTGAAAAGGTTGCAAACATATGCTTTCCTTGATAAACAATAGCTTATACATATTCTTAATAACTTAAAGAATCATTTTCAAACTCAGAAAGCAGTTCATTATTAAAAGAGAAACATTTGGACACATGCCCAATACTAATAATAGTCTTAAATCAGATCGTGCAATGTTAATATTTTTATTTGTACATTTTCCAGAGAAGTCTCCCATTCATTCAAAGGTAAACCGGAACTAAAAATACACTGCGTTGCCGATAGGGGGAAGTGAAGCGACGTCATTGTGAAAAGGGTCTAATGTGCAGCTACTCCAGTTGTGCAGGATGATACTATTAGTCCAAAGGACAGGACACTTTCATTTTAAGGGGGAACTTTCTCTTCGATAGAAAAAAAGTGACTTATTTTAGATTACAAATGCCGAAATACACATCAGTTGTAGCAAAACAATCCTTTACAATTCATGAAATACACCACGGTTGTCTGTGAAAAGGGCAATCATATATGATCTGACAACGTGCTTACTTCATACATTGTGTGCATAATTAGACATTTTGTGCTGTCCGTATCTGTACTTTTTCTGTGAACAGCTATGCAAAAAAATCAGCTCTGAGAAAAAATCAGATTTGAGCACTAAGCCTCGCAGTGTGAACGCAGCCTACAGTCCTGTTGTGTCATTGATAAACCTGTTGTGCTTTATTCTGCGAGAACATGCCGTTTACTGTAAAACACACACACACGCACGCACACACACACACGTCACTGTCACCGGACGGTAGCCTCGCTGTATGTTTTTGGAGTTTAGACTCGCAATTTACATTTTTTATCATAAAATACCTCCTCATTTGCTAAATATTTGTCTCTCCTACTTAGGGTGAACAATCCCTTAACACACTCATACAAACAAATCTACTTTCAAACGTTCTGTCTCTCGAGCATCCGCCTGTTGTATGTAGCTTTAGCCTGCTAGCACCGCTGGAGAAGCATCGGTGGAGGCGCTGGAGCTGGAAGCAGTGGAGTTCCAGATTCGCTCCCTCGAGACGAAGCGAGTGCAGCTCCGGGCTTTGCTCGAACCCGTTATTCGCTCATCTGAGGTAAGTGTACAATACAATCACAATTCTCCGTCTTCCTCAACCCCACGTGTTTCTCTGTCCAGGCCCAGCGCACAGAGGACGCGGTTCGCCCAGGCGTCGTTCACGCCGACACCTGGCTACCACGGCCCCTGGGTGCAGCCGCGTAAGGTCCTTGCCGGGTCCCGGGGCAAAACGTCTCCTCCTCCGGTGTTCGAGATCCCCACGGAGAACCGCTTCGCCCCTCTCGGCGAGACGGGTCGCGATGTGGCCATCATCGGGGACTCAATCGTGCGCCACATCCGCTCCGCTTCCTCCAAAGGTAACAAAGTACGCACTTTCTGCTTCCCTGGTGCCCGAGTTAAGAATATTTCTGCACAGAGCGCTGCCGAGAGCCTCGGCGCCATCGTCCTCCACGTGGGGACGAATTACACCGGGCTCCGGCAGACAGAGATCCTGAAGAAGGACTTCAGGAGCCTGATGGAGACAGTTAGACGCACCTCGCCCACCACGCAGATCATCGTTTCTGGACTGCTTCCTACCTACCGCCGAGGAAATGAAAGGTTCAGTAGACTTTTTGCTCTGAATGAATGGCTATTAACATGGTGTGAAGAACAGAAATTGATCTTTGCTAATAACTGGAATCTTTTCTGGGAGCGTCCTAGGCTTTTCCGTGCTGAAGGATAAGCATTTTATTAAGCTTTGTTAGTAAGTACGTAGTAAATATAGACATGAAGGCTTTTGCTTTAAAGGGTTAGCTGCTATATTAGGTGTACAAAGTATAGAGAAATGTTACCGGATGCTAGTGCATCCTGTTTTTGGGTGGGGGTGAATAACAAGATGTATAAGCTGTGTGTACGTGCTCTGAAACATCTGCCTTAAAAGGTGAACTGTTAAGAGAAGATACACAGATACCAGGAAGAGGAATATCTGGTTGCTGAAAGGTCAACCTGTCAAGACAACACCATATTAAGTCAAATAGAGTTGGGGTTTAGATAGTATGTGAGAGACAGTATAAAAAGCCTGAACAAGGGCATAATAGGAGAGGGGGCTGAACTGATACCTCTCCTGCGCAGAACTTGTATTCTCTAACTTCTTGCACTCAAAATAAAACTTCTTAATTTTTAACTCAGATCTTCGTCAATTTTTGAACATGCAATGGACCATTTGAGTCCTACAGCGCTGACGGGCTGCACCCCAGTCGAGCTGGAGCTGAACTCCTGTCGGACAACATCTCCAGAATACTTCGCTACTAGTAAGACTAGTAAGTAAAAATTCACAATTTAGCCATACAGAGTCCTATTCGTCCCACATAAATAACAGTAATGCATATCTGGCTAACCCCATAGAGACTGTGTCTGTTCCTCGTATTATTAGATCAAGAAATAAACTACTGTGTGCTCCAGAAATAATCTATTAAGAATTAAACCAGAAAAACCACTAAAAAGTGAAAATACAAATTTCATGAAGCTTGGTCTCCTAAACATCAGGTCACTAGCACCTAAAGCACTTATCATAAATGAAATAATAACAGATAACAATCTTAATGCACTCTGTCTCACTGAAACCTGGCTGAAACAAAATGACTATATAAGTTTAAATGAAGCAACTCCTCCAGGATTCTTATATAAGCATGAGGCTCGTCAAACTGGTCGTGGTGGTGGAGTCGCGTCAATCTTTAGTGATATTCTTAATGTTAATCAGAGAAACAGACTTATGTTTACCTCCTTTGAAGTACTAGCGCTTAATGTTATGCTTCCGGACATGATGCAAAAACCTATGTTATCTCTCGCTCTAATCACTATATATAGACCCCCAGGACACTATGTCAATTTTCTAAAAGAGTTTTCTGATTTTATCTCTGACTTACTAGTTAAAACTGATAAAATACTAATTGTGGGAGACTTTAACATCCACATAGATGACGCTCGCGTTTAGGGATTTCCTACATTGACTAGGGAAGCAAAACGTTATTGGTCCAACCCATCGCTTAAAGCATACACTAGATCTAATTCTGACTTATGGAATTGAGGTCACTGATGTAGACATTATACCACAAAGTGATGATATTACAGACCACTACCTTTTACTATATAAGCTGTGTTTACCTGAAATTAGCAGATCTGCCCTGATATATCGCCCTAGTAGAACTATTGTTCCATCCACCAAAGATAAATTTATAAATAACTTACCTGATCTTTCTCTATTTCGAATGCAAACGCAAATGACCTTGATGTAGTAACCAGCAGTATGGATGCCATCTTTACTAGCACTCTAAATACTGTGGCACCCATCAAACTAAAAAAGACTAGAGAGAATAAAACTACACCAAGGTATAATAGTCATACCCGCGCTCTCAAAACAGCAACCCGTGCTCTGGAACGTAAATGGAAAAAACTAATTTAGAAGTTTTTAGAATTGCGTACAAAGACAGTATGTCCAGCTATAGGAGGGCTCTTAAATCTGCCAGGGCTGAGCTCCTCCGCAAACTGATAGAAAATAATCATAACAATCCTAGATTCTTATTTAACACCATTGCTAAATTAACAAATAATCGGTCATCTTTGGAACAAAACTTTCCACCGCAAATTAGTAGTGATGACTTCATGAATTTTTTCAGTGTTAAAATAGAAGGCTTTAGACAGAAAATAGGAGATATTAAACTTTTTGCACCGCCTTATACTTCAGATCCAGTTAACATTCCACTGAATTAAAATAACCTACAGTGCTTCAAAATCCTAGAACAGGAAGAGCTAGATAAAATTATAAATAGTTCTAAACCAGCTACTTATATGTTGGTTCCAATTCCAACACAATTACTGAAAGAATTGTTACCTGTTATAGGAGAACCTCTTCTTAACGTTATCAACTCTTCTTTATCTTTAGGCCATGTTCCAAATCCCTACAAGTTAGCTGTTATTAAACCTATTATTAAGAAACCACAACTGGAACCCAGCAACTTAGCTAATTATAGGCCTATTTCAAATCTTCCATTTATATCTAAAATACTAGAAAAAGTTGTTTCTGCTCAGTTATGCTCCTTTCTGCAGACGAACAATGTTTTAAAGTGTTTCAGTCAGGTTTCAGAGCTCATCATAGTACAGAAACTGCATTAGTGAAAATAACCAACGATTTACTCTTAGCTGCTGACCAAGGGTCCATCTCGCTATTAGTTTTACTCGATCTTAGTGCGGCATTTGACACCATTGACCATGGTATCCTCATAAATCGCTTAAAGTCTACAGGTGTCCAGGGACAGGCTCTACAATGGTTGAAGTCATACTTAGCTGACCGGTACCAGTTTGTGAATATTAATGGACAACCTTCACAAGTTAGCCCAGTAAAGTATGGGGTGCCTCAAGGATCAGTTTTAGGCCCTTTGCTGTTTACAATATACTTGCTACCCCTGGGAGACATTATTAGAAGACATGGGATCAGCTTTCACTGCTATGCAGATGATACTCCATTATATATTTCAACTAAACCTGACGAGACGTCTAATCTGTCCAAGCTAACTGAGTGTATTAAAGATGTTAAAGACTGGATGACCAACAATTATCTTCTCTTAATCTCAGACAAAACAGAATTATTACTTATTGGGCCTAAATCCTGTACACAGCATATCTCACAACTCGACCTGCAATTAGAGGGATACAAAGTTGGCATTAGATCTACTATAAAAGATCTGGGTGTCATATTAGACAGCAATTTAACTTTTAAAAATCATATATCCCAAGTCACAAAAACTGCTTTCTTTCATCTAAGAAATATCGCTAAGTTACGAAGTATGCTATCCATCTCAGATGCAGAAAAGCTAGTCCATGCTTTTATGACTTCTAGGTTGGACTACTGTAATGCACTGTTTACTGGCTGCCTATCATCTTCTATTAACAAACATAAATTAGTACAAAATGCAGCTGCCAGAGTTCTTACCAGGTCTAGAAAATTTTATCACATCAACCCAATTTTATCCACCTTACACTGGCTGCCTGTTAAGTTTCGTATTAAATTTAAAATATTGCTTCTTACATATAAAGCTTTAAATAATCTAGCTCCTGTCTATCTAACTAACCTTCTGTCTTGCTACAATTCAACTCACTCTTTAAGATCTCAAAACTCAGGGCTTCTGGTAGAACCTAGAATAGCTAGGTCGAGTAAAGGAGGTCGAGCCTTCTCATTTATAGAATAGCCTGGAATAGCCTTCCTGATAACGTCTGAGGCTCAGACATACTCTCTCAATTCAAAACTTGATTAAAGACCTATTTTTTTAGTAAAGCATACACTCAGTGCACCACTTAGCGAGTTTCCACACAAGTTCTGCATCTTGTTTATATACACTCCGAACAGCAGCTACGCTAATTATTCTCTTTATTCTACATTTCCACCTAGGGATACTCTTCCCGAGGCTCTTAGACTATGCAGAGTCACTGATTCAATCCAAGACCAATGACGAGATGATCCCAAGGTTTCCATATCCTGGACCAGGCCGTATCCTGAGCAGCTACTGTGGTGGTCATGGAGGAGTGGAACATGAGACTGATTCCTGTGACGCTCCAGGGACAGACGAGTCTTCGCTGAGGCAGGCTTCCAGCCTCCGCCGCTGAGACTGCAGCTCTGCACAAGACGTTTGGCCAGCGGATAAATTAAAATGGTCGTGCCCAACTGAGTCTTATTTCTCTCAAGATTTTTTTTCTTCACTTTCGCCAATTAGTGAAGTTTTTTTCCCTCTCCGCTGTCGCCACTGGCTTGCATGGTTCGGGATCTGTAGAGCTGCGCATCGTTGGATTTGCTCTTCAGTGTTTGGACTCTCAGTAGTGATTTTTGAACCACACTGAACTGAGCTAAACTGAACTGAATTTAAACACTAAAAACTGAACTATACTGTTCTATTTACCATTTACTATGACCTTTTATGTAAAGCTGCTTTGACACAATCTACATTGTATAAGCGCTATACAAATAAAGGTGAATTGAATTGAACACACACACACACACACACACACACACACACACGCTCTCTCTCTCTTTCTCTCACAAGTTGCCTGAATTTGCACGCTCTAGATTGCTCAAGCAAAAGCCTCTAACAATTTAATGTTCAATAACATTCGTTCTTTCTTGATTTAATGGCGGATTGCAACCTACTGAACCGGGACGTGTAACTTTAAGGATTAAATAATAAAAAAAAAAGAATAATAATAATAATCTATATCTTATGCTCCAGTCCCGTATCTCTAAGGAAGTTTAAAATAGCCTTGCTAATTTTCCATATTTTTCCCAACTGCCCCAATAATCCTTTCAAGCTCCATTCTTGTTCTAATTTATACATTATTTCCTTCAAGATTTTCCTTTCTGTCTTGTATTTATTACATTTCATAAGGACATGCTCTACATTTTCTGTTATATTACACTCGTCACATTTATCTGATAAACTTTTTCCCATTAAAGCAGGAGTGAAATTTAAACTACTATGTCCTAATCTTAGTCTAGTCATTAGCACTTCCTCTTTTCTGCATTTGCTTTTATAAAGTCAATATTATTATAATCATTTTTATTATATTATTATTGATTAACTTTCCTTCAGAACTGTTAACAAATACGCGTATGCGCTGGTCACTCATCCTAGTGTTGTCCTTTGTGGGACTGCAGATTGGTGTGGCACACAGGTGTCGCTCATTACCACTCACACCAGCGGCCTATAAATTTGAATCAGTAAAGGCTGCATGGGATGTTGAGGACGACAGCAGAATCATGTTTTCTCTCAGTTTATGTCTCACCTGTGAGTTTCTTACTGAATTGAGAAAGCAGATGTGTGGTGAAATTGTATTTTAGATATATTGTTTTTATGTGAATTTTTTTTTTCTTTGTATCAGGTTTTGTGCTACTAATAATGTGAATAGAAATGCACAAGTGTCTTAATCAGTTCTGTCTTGTTTATTTCAGTAATTCTTCTGAACTCCAGCCTGCTGATATCAGCAAATGGTGGCCATGGTCATGATGATGATGATGATGATTACTGTAGGAGGTCTTCTAGTAAGTGTTATGTCCCAAACCCCCCCCCCCCCCCCCCCCAACAACTGCTCTGATGTAGTGATGCTTAACACAATTACAGATTTTCTTTAAGTAGATGAAATTTGTTACTGAAGTTGAACTGTCCTATTTACAGGAACCGCAACTGAGTGTGAAGGACTTAATCTGGTGCTGTCTTGTCCTAGTAAGCTGTTAAAGTGTCCCAATATATTTATGCATGTGGGTTAAATATTGTGGTTTTGATGTGGTTTTTTTTTTTTTTTTTTTTTTTTCTTTGTAGGATTTAGTAAGATCCACATACTTGCTGCAAACTATGGACGTACAGATAGAAGAACCTGCGCTGACCATCGTCCATGGGGTCAAATCCGAAAAACCAACTGCATTTCACGCAACTCTCTGTACATTGTGTCCAGAAGGTATAAGGTTTTTTTTTTATTTATTTTTTTTTTTCCTCTAAGAATTTAACAGTTTTGATTTATCGATAGATGGGGGCATGTGATGGGCATAAACTTTTTGTATAGTCTCCCTTATGGTGTTTTATAAGCATTATACACAACTAGAACAAACCGGCATGTCCAGTTTAATCAAATGAGTTTCATGAATTGTCTGTGTAGCTGTGATGGACATCGGAGCTGCACCATATCAGCCACCAACAGTGTATTCTCTGATCCATGTGTCGGCACATACAAGTTTCTGAGAGTCAAATACTGCTGCAAGCGTAAGTTATTGTGCCGAGCAGCAAAGTTATTCGAGATGAGTTAAAACTCTCATTAAGCCACAGTTTTATTTTTGCAGGTCGTAGGGGCTGATCTTGTGGATTTGACACAAAGAGGAGGGGGGGGGAGGAGTTTCTGAAGCCTTCCCTCATGAAGATTAACCTTATCACTAACTGTGGTTAAACCATGATGGCTATGGATGTGCTGTAGTGTAACTGTAGCATTTAAATGTGCTAAATGGTTAACCAAAATCTGATTTGTTCCACAAATACATGAACTTTCCCTTTTGCGTATGGTTCACAACAATATTATCCTTCTGTGCTGATTACACTAAATAAATTCATTTTGAAATAAAATGTTGGTTCTCTTGATCTCCTGTTTTATTCTAGTTAAAAGATTAAGTTTTATTATTAAGGGTCTTTAGAAACCTGTTTGTATAAATAAGATGCATTAAGACTTTGGTTACAATATGGCCAGACTTGTTGAAGCTGGCAAAAGTTACTTCAATCCTGACAAACCTTTTCAAAAACTGAAAGATGAACTGCTGCAAATTAAACTCATTGGTGCCAGTTCTGTTTGTTAATCAACTGAAGTGAATTTTTCCATGAGTTAACCAAATATGAACCATAGAATGATGGATGTGTTGCTAGGTTGCTAAGATCATTAAATCTTTAGGCAAAAGCTAGTGTTCACACAAACACACACACACTTTTTGGGGGACAGACTTTAAACCCATCACCTGTGGGGACCACCCTTTCTAAAGGTGTCAGAGGTCTGATGAAAATTAGTATTTATACCTGAATTTAAGAAGTAATGGTTCAAACATTGTTCATGGTATTTCTAAAAAACTGAATGGAAATCACTTACAAGAACCTCATATGGCTAATACAAACACGCATTAGTTTATGATTTTTGGGGACCCTGCAAACACATTCCTTTATGGTGTGTGGGGACTCTATTTCGAATCTCACATAGAGCTCTCGTTTTTTTTTTTTTATTTATTTATTTTTTCTCATTCTGCACCCCTCACATTTTTCTGTAACTTATATAAGTACAGCTTTGTCTTTTGTCGGAAAATATATCCATATTTTAAGATGTAGGACGTCGTTCATATGTAAACATCTATTCACATGCGCACACACACACACTTTATACATTTTTTAAATATATTTTTTCAGGGTTTACAAATGCTATTGTGAGCATTAATTACAGCCTATTTTAAAGCTCCATCAGTCACTAAATGACACTGATAATATGAAATCTGTCAATGGTATAAATGTGCAGGTATAACTTAATTTTCTGTTCTTAATCTTTTGGTGTTTCAACTATTAAACTCATTACTGCTTCCACGTACTAGCTCATAAGTGATGATGACCCCACCTCATCACTATGTTGAGGCTAAATGGCTGATTTTCAGGGAGCAAAGATTCAATTGTATAATACAAATATAGTAAACAAAAAAACATTGTGTAAAGCATGTTGAATTAAACAATGTTTCATTTCACTATATTTGTATTGTACACTTGAATCAGTACTGGGCACTATATTGTTACTTGCTGGAGGATAAATGATACCCTTTTCTGTCTTACAAGATGACACCCTACCTGCAGCCTGACCCAGAGGAAACCGCAGAGACCTAGGCAGACCAAAGAGATGGAAGTGCGCTAAGAAATATAATTTGTCAAAAAAATGTTTAATTAAACAGTTTGGACTGAAGCACTGTTCATTTCTTTATTTCCTGAAATAAAATGAATGATTTGATTTTTACATTGCTTTATACTCACACACACACACCTTTCAACATGTAACATATTTTTTCCTTCACATTTCTTTCCTTAAGATGATGCTCGTGTGACTTTATTTGTCTTTGAAGATGGACCTTATACAGCTACTTTAGAATTAAAATAAATAAATAAAAGATTGTTTTGTGATACGATAGTGAAATTTAAATATGTAAAAGTGCAGACAAATTCTTGCACTGCTTGTTAGTTGAGGCAGAAGGAACTTCATCTGCATTCATCTACATCAGTGACAGATTGTGTGGTTTAAGTCAAATAACTCAACCACTGATGAGCCTTTATTAAAGGACAGAGCAGCTCCTCTAACTGGTGGGCCACAGCAGTTAGACAGGCCTCTGCCTCCTTTCTATTAGCTACATGACAGAAAGAATATTCTAAAGTGTTTAATACATGGCTCCAGTAATCAAATATTACGTTTTCAGAGAATGTGTCTGATTAATTATGACTTTGGACAGAGTTATTCTAGCTCCAGAAGGATTACAATTTCTATAAGCCTTATATACGAGCCAATACACATTTGTATTGTGGCCTTAAGAAACTAATGGCAAGAAAATTAAATGTATGAATGGTTACATAACATACTCAAGAAGGATGTTAAAGAGAAGTTAAATTTTTCATTACAATAAAAGGGAGGGTGGCATGTGCAATTTAATGAACTAACAAATTTTCATATTATTTATTTTTTCTTTTCTTATCTATTTATCTTATATTTCTTTCTTTCATTGATGCAGATGTGTAATCTGTCATTAAAACCTCCAGCTCCGCCTCTGTAAAGTGCGCTGCCCTTTTTTCTCACCGTGACTTTCTATGGTGACTCGTGAATTCGGCGATCTACTGAAAATGCCTTCAGGTATGCGCCGTGCGCGCGCATTAACAATCTACCACACACAATCTAGGCAAACCATATATGGTAACTAACTCCTTAGGAGCATTATCGCCACCTATTGAATTTCACAAATATGGTTTCCCATTTCAGTCATTATAGTATTTTTGTATCGTAACGATCATTTTATCATCTCTGCAAGTTTCTGAACTCAAATTATCTAAATAAAAAAATAAGTTAAAACACTTATGACTTTATTTACGTGTCCACATACACAAAGAAAACATAATAGACCATCTAATAGTAGGATAAAGTGTAAGAAACTAATTCAGGATCTTAATATTATCATACTTGGTTAAAATCACTTTGTTGTAAAATATAAATAGCAAACAATAATGTGTCACATTAAAATGACTTACTATAGTTAATTATTTAAACAATATATAATATATATTTTTTATCTTAACTGATTATCTGATTATAAACTATCTTTTACTAAACTGTAATATATATATATATATATATATATATATATATATATATATATATATATATATATATATATATATATAATTTTTATTATTATTTAATTAATTATAAACAGTTAATTTGTTTGTAATGCTAAATTTGTTGCAACAATAATTACAACAAATTACCAGTACTTTATGGTTTAAAAACAATATTTTGCTTACTATAAATTTCTGTAGTATTTAATATGGGAAATCATTGATAAAGAAGTCATTAAACAAATAAATACTATTAAATCGGTTGAGTAAAATATTAATATAGTGTTATTCATTTATTACATTTAAAAAGATTTTTATTACAGATGTAATATTGCCTATTTTAATTTGCTATTATTTGCTTCGTGATAAATTAATCCATTATATTAATGAAACCTGTGCAATTTAAATCATTCAGCAAGGCCAACAAACGAGTATCTGCTATGTTGACTCTGTCAGATAATGACTGATCATCTATGATGCCTGATAGAAAACGGTTCCCAGCAAGCATTTTTTGGTCTAAAAGACGTCTAAACATAGCCTAGACGTCTAGGCTAAATCACGGCTAAATTTGGGCTGTCAGTGAAAATCTAATAGACGTCTAAGCATAGCCCAAGTTTAGACGGCTGCATATATACGTCTATTAGACGGTGAAATTTGGTCTAGGCTAAATCAAGGCTAAATTTGGGCTGTCAGTGAAAATCTAATAGACGTCTAAGCATAGCCCAAGTTTAGATGGCTACATATATACGTCAATTAGACGGTGAAATTTGGTCTAGGCTAAATCAAGGCTAAATTTGGGCTGTCAGTGAAAATCTAATAGACGTCTAACCATAGCCCAAGATTAGACTAGACGTGGTTTAGACGCCTTTTCAACGGCTACATATATACGTCTAAAAGCCGGTGAACTTTGGTCTAGGCTAAATAATGGTTAAAGTTGGGCTGTCAGTGAAAATCTAATAGACGTCTAAGTACAGCCCAAGCATAAACAAGTCATCAAAATTTCAGCTAATGAATGATTATGTTTGTACATTTAATAAAAAACAAAAATACACATATACATATCAACATTTTTGATCAACAGGTTCTCAAAAATGCAATCCATTCAAACTAATTAAACAAAGCTTTTATTAATAAAAGCAACATTAACAATATTAAAAACATTAAACAATACAAAATAATATATATAAAAATGTCAAAGTTATGACAAAACAAATAAGATAAAAACTAATTTTTTTTCCCTGTTAAACACAGAAGATATTTTAAAAAAAGCTGAAAACCTGTAAAAAACATACCATGGAAGTACAGGTTTTATATGCCAATGGTTACAGGGATTCAGCTTTCTTCAAAATATCTTGTTCAACAGAATAAAGAAACTCAAAGGCTGTTATTTTTGCTTTATATGCACTCAAAATTATTATTAAATTATTAATTTAGGTATTTATTTGGACTTTAAACAAGTTGGGACCATTGCTGTCCATAGATAATGAGAGCTCTCAGATTTCACCTGAAGTATCTTAATTTGTACTTCGAAGACAAATCAATGTTTAATACAACATCAATAATTAAACGTTTTCATTTCTGGTTAAAAAAACCCTTTAAGTTTACATGAACCCAAAGGTCCATCCAATCTATACGTGACACTCAGCAGGTTCAAAACTTCTACACCCACATCTGTAGGTCTGTCCCCAGGACCAGCATCCTCAGCCCAAACGATAAAGATCTCCACTGTTGTGGGTGCATTTTGAGATTCAGCCACTTTCAGTCCTGCAGAAAAAGGAGAGAAAATACTGAGATGTGTTGCAAACTCAGTCCTGTGACTGTGAGTTTTACAAATACATTTATGAAAGGAGGGTGGGCTGACACACTTACCACATATTCCTTTAAAAGTCTTCATTGAGGTAAATGCACAGACTCTTCAAATGAGGTAGGTCTTCAGGACACAATCACGCTTGATGGTTACGCATTATAACTAGAAGAAAAAAAACACCTATTAACATAAAAAAAATAATTATCCACAGGTTTACAGCTTAAAGCTTTTTACTTATTTACACATTTAAATTCAATTATTTATTCACTTTAACTATTTTAGTATCAATGTGTTATATTCAATGTTTCTTTATGTCAACAGCAGTTATGAAGATAATGCATGATTATTGTTTAATATTCATTCTGTGTGTTTGATGTGACTCGAAAGCTTCATCCAGCTTGTGAACGCACATGGGCAATCTGCATATGGACAGGGAAACCAGCAAATGTGGTCAGTGTAAATGTTTTAGTCTAAAGTGTTTAAGCAACTCATACCTGCTAGACTGCTCATTTTACATGGACACACTCAAATATCTGTGGATAAAAACGAATAATTACAAATATTAGAGAAGCATTATAATAATAACAATAATAATAACTTCATAGTAATCAGCTTACTTTATACTAGATTTTACTGTGACAAGTCAAAATACAGTTACTCATATTACTAAAAAATACATTTTCCATAACATAGTATTATATATAGTTTATTTATAAAATATAAATCAATAAAAAAATCAGAAATTAACTCTCTTGTTATGAAATCACAAGCAAACATGATTTAAAAGTCAGAACTGCAGAAGTTTCATCTCATGACTGACTTTTTCCATTGACTTCATTAGGAAATGTAATTAAGACGACTCGCAATGTACGAAATAAATGCTCTTAATCACCGAACTTTGATTAATAAGTGTTTAATTTTGCGTGTTTAAAATGTTGTAACACTCCCTCACACCGTTTTTATGTTTGTCTAAGATTTTTGGAATAAAGAGTGCCTGTCCATTGATATTAGCGTAATACTATATTAAAACTCACACATAAAATAAAAAACATTGCCAAACAACATGATATTAAAGCAGATTACACTTACCTTGCAGGCCACTCGCGCTCGCAATCCTTAGCGCTACAAATTTCAAACCACAACAGCTTCTTCTTGATTTGTTGGTCCATTTCAGCCGAGCCGACTCGACAAACGTGCAATACCGCCATCTATCGTGTGGAGTACGGAACTGCATTGATTTTTCTTAACTGATTAGATCGGCTTGTTTTACCGTAAGATATATGTAATATATTATAAATAAGATATATTATACCATATTCACTTTTAATTAAAAATAAAAAGGCAGAAAGTCTGCAATTAATTTTTTATGTCAATTTTGCGAGGTGGGTAATCCAAAGCTAAATTATGGCTACAAATAGAACATGTCACGAAATTACACCTTAACACTTACTGATAATGCGTGCGTAATGCACGCGCTGCACGGCCGAATACAGTGAATCAGTTTAGGCTATCAGTGGGCTATAAATAGCCGGCCGGATGACGAGCTAATTCAAGGCTACGCTCAGACTATGAAAATATATTTTTAAAAGCCCAAACACCTTATATGCGATTGACTTTCCTTACTTGAAGGAATATCATACATATCACAAGGTATTTTGCCAAAAAAAGACAGGTAAGCAAATCTAAGGTTTTTTGGGCTAGAGATGGGTTACACATAGCCGGACTAGATTGGGTCTATACTTCACCGAGAAACTGAAACTACGTCTATTACTTGCAGGAACCTCATAATTGTTATTGACCTTTCTTGCATGACGAAGTATCATATGTATTTCAAGCTTTATTTAGCAGAAAAACAACGTGCAACCAAATTTAAGGTTATTCGGGCTAAAATTGGGTTACACGTAGACGGGCTAGATCTGGTCTACCCCAGCAAGCAATAGCCGTCATTTCACCGGCTAGGTGAAGTATAGACCAGATCTAGCCCGGCTACGTGTAACCCAATTTTAGCCCGAATAACCTTAAATTTGGTTGCATGTTGTTTTTTTGCTAAATAAAGCTTATATATGTATGATACTCCATCATGTAAGAAAAGTCGATAACGTTTATGAGGTTTCTGCAAGTAATAGACGTAGTTTCAGTTTCTCGGTGAAGTATAGACCCAATCTAGTCCGGCTATGTGTAACCCATCTCTAGCCCAAAAAAACTTAAATTTGATTACCTGTCTTTTTGGCAAAATACCTTGTGATATGTATGATATTCCTTCAAGTAAGGAAAGTCAATCGCATATAGGGTGTTTGGGCTTTTTAAAATATATGCTATTTTCATAGTCTGAGCGCAGCCTTGAATTAGCTCGTCATTCTGCCGGCTATTTATAGCCCACTGATAGCCTAAACTGATTCACTGTAGTATTTGGCCGTGCAGCGCGTGCATCACGCACGCATTATCAGTAAGTGTTAAGGTGTAATTTCGTGACATGTTCTATTTGTAGCCATAATTTAGATTTAAATTAGATGGGCTTTACCCACCTCGCAAAATTGACATAAAAATTAATTGCAGACTTACTGCCTTTTTATTTATAATTAAAAACGAATATGGCATAATATATCTTATTTATAATATATTACATATATCTTACGGTAAAACAAGCCAGATCTAATCAGTTAAGAAAAATCAATGCAGTTCTGTACTCCACACGATAGATGGCGGTATTGCACATATGTCGAGTCGGCTCGGCTGAAATGGACCAACAAATCAAGAGGAAGCTGTTGTGGTTTGAAAATTGTAGCGCGTTGGATTGCGAGCGCGAGTGGCCTGCAAGCTAAGTGTAATCTGCTTTAATATCATGTTGTTTGGCAATGTTTTTTATTATATGTGCGAGTTTTAATATAGTATTACGCTAATATCAATGCACAGGCACCATTTATTCCAAAAATCTTAGACAAACAAAAACGGTGTGAGGGAGTGTTACAACATTTTAAACACGCAAAATTAAACACTTATTAAGCAAAGTTCGGTGATTAAGAGCATTTATTTTGTACATTTCGAGTCGTCTTAATTAAATTGGCTCATGAAGTCAAATAAAAAAGTCAGTCATGAGATGAAACTTCTGCAGTTCTGGCTTTTAAATCATGTTTGCTTTTGATTTCATACCAAGAGACTTTTAAACACCAAGTTAATTCTGTTTTTAGAAAATCTATTTAAGTTAATTTCAGATTTTTTATTGATTTATATTTTATAAATAAACTTTACTATGTTATGGAAAATGTCATTTTTTAGTAATATGAGTAACTATTTTGACTTGTCACAGTAAAATCTAGTATAAAGTAAGCTGATTACTATGAAGTTGTTATTATTATTATGCTTTAATATTTGTTTTTCCTCCACAGATATTTGAGTGTGGCTGTGTAAAATGAGCAGTCTAGCAGGTATGAGTTGCTTAAACACTTTAGACTAAAACATTTACACTGACCACATTTGCTGGTTTCCCTGTCCATATGCAGATTGCCCATGTGCATTCACAAGCTGGATGAAGCTTTCGAGTCACATCAAAGACACAGAATGAATATTAAACAATATTTATGCATTATCCATATAACTGCTGTTGACATAAAGAAACATTGAATATAACACATTGATACTAAAATACTTACAATAAGTGAATAAATAACTGAATTTGAATGTGTAAATAAGTAATCAGCTTTAAGCTGTAAACCTGTGGATAATTATTTTTTTATGTTAATAGATGTTTTAACGCGTAACCATCAAACGTGATTGTGTCCTGAAGACCTACCTCATTTGAAGAGTCTGTGCATCTACCTCAATGAAGACTTAAAGGAATATGTGGTGAGTGTGTCAACCCATCTTCCTTTCATAAATGTATTTGTAAATCTCACAGGACTGAGTTTAGAACACATCTCAGTATTTTCTCTCCTTTTTCTGCAGGACTGAAAGTGCAGTGGCTGAACCTCAATGCACACACAACAGTAGAGATCTTTATCGTTTGGGCTGAGGATGCTGGTCCTGGGGACAGGCCTATAGATGTTGGTGTAGAAGTTTTGCAGAACCTGCTGAGTGTCACATATAGATTGGATGGACTTTTTGGGCTCATGTACACTTAAAGGGTTTTTTTTAACCAGAAATGAAAATGTTTAATTATCCGTGTCGTACCAAACATTGATTTGTCTTCGAAGTACAAATGAAGATACTTCAGGTAAAATCTGAGAGCCCTCATTCTCTATAGACAGCAATGGTCCCAACTTGTTTAAAGTCCAGATAAAAACCTAAAACATCCTCAAAACAGACTACATGCTTTCAGTTGTTTAATCAGAATATTTTAAGCTACAAGAATAATTTTGAGTGCATATAAAGCAAAAATAACAGCCTTTGAGTTTCTTTATTCTGTTGAACAAGATATTTTGAAGAAAGCTGAATACCTGTAACCATTGGTATATAACCTGTACTTCTATGGTATGTTTGTTACAGGTTTTCAGCTTTCTTTAAAATATCTTCTGTTTTCAACAGGAAAAAAAAATAGTTTTTATCTAATTTGTTTTGTCATAACTTTGACATTTTATATATATATATTTATTTTGTATTGTTTAATGTTTTTCATATTGTTAATGTTGCTTTCATTAATAAAAGCTTTGCTTAATTAGTTTGAATGGATTGCATTTTTGAGAACCTGTTGATCAAAAATGTTTATGTATATGTGTATTTGTGTTGTTTATTAAATGTATAAACATAATCATTCATTAGCTGAAATTTTGATGACTTGTTTATGCTTGGGCTGTACTTAGACGTCTATTAGATTTTCACTGACAGCCCAAATTTAACCATTATTTAGCCTAGACCAAAATTCACCGGTTTTTAGATGTATATATGTAGCCGTTGAAAAGGCGTCTAAATCTCGTCTAGTCTAATCTTGGGCTATGGTTAGACGTCTATTAGATTTTCACTGACAGCCCAAATTTAGCCGTGATTTAGCCTAGACCAAATTTCACCGTCTAACAGATGTATATATGGAGCCGTCTAAACTTGGGCTATGGTTAGACGTTTATTAGATTTTCACTGACAGCCCAAATTTAGCCGTGATTTAGCCTAGACCAAATTTCACCGTCTAATAGACGTATATATGTAGCCGTCTAAATTTGGGCTATGCTTAGACGTCTATTAGATTTTCACTGACAGCCCAAATTTAGCCGTGATTTAGCCTAGACGTCTAGGCTATGTTTAGACGTCTATTAGACCAAAAAATGCTTGCTGGGACATATTTTCCTCATTTGTATTCTTGGTGACCTTGTCCAAGATCCCTTTTGCCTGCTAGTCATCTTCTTGGCTTTAACAGGAGCAATGTCATCTATGACATTCTTAATTTTAGAGTTAAACAAATCAAGGAGAGAATCAACAGAGTCTGCAGATATACTTGGTGCTAGCGATATGGCCTTCATAAACTGCTCACTAGTGTTCTCATTTATGCATCTCTTTCTGACAGAGACAGATCTGTCTTTAATAGCTGGAGAGATCAATGTCTCAAAGAAAATACAGAAATGATCAGATAGTGCAACATCCTTAACAACAGTCGATGAAATGTGTAAACCCTTAGTTATAAGTAGATCAAGAGTGTGTCCACGATTGTGTGTGGGTCCTTGAACATGCTGAGTCAGATCAAAAGTATTGAAAACAGTCATGAGTGTGTGTGTGTGGGTGTGTGTGTGTGTGTAGAGAAAGAACTCACGTGAGCCCGAAATGAGGGAGATGAGGGATGAGGGACTTTATACACTCGCGGCTTCGGCAGCTCGTCACACATGATCACTGTGATTTTAAGATTGCGTGTGAAGATAAAACAGTTTCAACTTTTTCATGCAGCAGTGCTCATTACTGTCAGTTATAATGCAGTGGACCAATCGGAAGAACTCGGAGGCGATGCAAGCATTGTGAGCTTCTGTGTGGCAAGTTGGCATGACAATGCTTCAAATGCATTTGCCTTCTCAGTTGCCCTCTCAAAACAATGAAGATATTGTAGATGAAACGTGAGAGCTCTCTGACCCCCCATAGCAGCAAGACACTCAATGACCAGAAAGGAACCAACAACACTCTCAAAACAGCCCATGTGTCTCCAGTGGTTTCCAGTACGGAAACTTAAAGGAGTTTAATTGTAAAAACTTGGATGAATTTTGATCAGTGCTGAGGGTGTATACCATATATACCATGGCATCCAGTATCATAACCAACATTCAAGAGTTCACACTTAGCTGATAATCAATAAAACGTAATTGGCATGCTGTCCCGGGAGAGAGCCCTGAGCTCGTAATATCCTCGAGCCCAGGGCTCCCTACCGTTAGAACGGCGAGAGGAGAGTTCGAGCTCAGGAGGTCTTGAGAACTCCCCTGCTTGTCGCCGTGTGAGAATTGTAAACTAAGGTTGTCTTAGGTGATAATTTGGTTTAGTCGATTGGCTATGGTGTATGTTCTTGGACGGTGGGAGAAAACCGGGGAACCCAGAGGAAACCCACGCGAACACAGGGAGAGCATGCAAACTCCACACAGAAATGCCAACGGCCCGACTAGCAGCATTCTTGCTGTAAGGCAACAGTGCTAGCCACTTAGCCACCGTGTCGCCCTATAGGGTGGGAAGTAGGGGTGGAAGGGGGGAAGCTTCAAGATGAAGATAACTGTGAAAAAATTCTGATTATTTATAATGCCTCTGTAATTATCTAATTGACTCTATGCACGAACTCTGCTGACGTGTTTCCGGTAGAATTTAAGTCAGTGGCTCTGCTTCCGCCACAGCGCGTTCTACGCTGAAATCTTATAGCGGCGAAACCTAAACGCATTCAAAGGAGGGAGATTTACACTTAAATTGATGAGGGTCCCATGCCAGTGGATGCCCAGCATCTGGAACATCATTTTTGTTCAGTTCCACAATTCAGGGCAGATGATTAATGCACCGGATCAGGCTGACAGTCTCCATGAGGAGGTGGAGTGACTGAAAGGAGACTGCTTTGATGCTGCTTTTGGTGTTATACGGCTCTAAAGGTACGATTAAAAATGATGTACTAGAATTTAACCCAGATGAAAGAAGTAACAAGTTGTAATTGTATGTTATATTAAATATTACGTTTTTAACCAGAATATAGTAAATTGTACTATACTGTATATATTGTAGTACTTAAAAGGACTAAGCTTAAAAGAAAACTAATGAATATTGTAGTATCTACTACTTTCTGTAATAATTGCAGCAACATACTGTAGTATTAACTATCATGAACTTCAATAAATTGCAGTATAGTTAAAAAAAAAAAAAAAAAAAAAAAAAAAAAATATATATATATATATATATATATATATATATATATATATATATATATATATATATATATATATATATATATACACACACACAGAGACTAAATATTATAGTGTCATGTAATAGTGAAAAAATAAACTGAAACAAATGTTTTAAGCACAAGTGTTTATAGGCGAAACCTATATATTTCTTTCTGTTTTATACATCTACTTGCATTAAATCTGATTTAGGTTCACAACTTGCATCCTACATCCAGAGTAAGGGCAACTGTGAGGGAGACACCGTCCATGGCATGGCTGAGGGTCCACACTGAGCATCTCATCCGCAGCATGAAGCAACACAGGATGAACAGTCATCATCTCTTTCTATTACAGCGAGCACCAACCAGATTTATACAAAGGCTTGCCTTCTGCCCATTAGTAAAAATTAAAGAGTACACACACTGTACATAATTTATATGTTGTTGCCTGCACTGCAGGAATATAAAGTTGTCAATATAATAAACATTAATTTTCAACATAATCATGTAAACATATATTACAGAACAATTTGAGTGAACAATTGCTCTGCACTAATGTAAATATAAATAACTTTAGATACTTGCACTGCAGGTGTAAATAAGCAGGGTATTATGTGCATAGAGAAATATGCAATGCTTACCTCCATCAAACGTACTCTGTCTTTTGATAAAAATCAGGCGGGCAACTACCGTCAGAACCCAAGTGATGCTCAAGCACTGGTTGTATTGAGTTACATTTAATGTTAACCTTTTTTAAAAAAGATAAGAATAATGCAAAATACATTTGTTTCAAGTCACAACAATGTAATGAATGAGATACCACCTCCAACTCATTTTCAACAAGGAAAACCCTGAAATATGTAAATATAAGTAACATTTGCACTGCAGTAATGTAAAAACATAACTTTAGACATTTGCACTGCAGTATAAATATAAACAGTTTGACACAATGTTAAACATTTCCCTTACAGCGATGTGTAAAAATACAACATTAAACAATTTTGAAATAAGTTGTGTGTGTTTGTTCAAATCTGTAATCATTGTGACAGGTAAAAATAAAAAAGGAAAAAAATGGTCAGCTTCCTCTCAAACATGTTGATGTCTTTGTAGATGAGCTGTATCGTCATGTCATCCTGAGAATAAAAACCCTCCCACTCAAACTATGCAGCTTCTCTGACTCCATCATCGACCTGAAACACGTCATGCTGATCTCTCCTGTCACTCCATCCTTACAGGAAACCAGGAAACTATAACTTACAGTTAATAACTCAAACTAGTTCATAAATATGTAAATAGATAGATATACAGATGGATAGAAATTATACAGGTAATTAAAATATAACATAAAAATCTATATGAACTGAGAGAAACAGACACGGCTAAGGTTTTATTGCTATTCGTATATATAGCATGACAATACTCACCCTTAAAATGATGACTGTAACTCGAAATGTAGAATTTGAACCTCTTCTCTTCTTTGCTGCTTGGTGTGACAGCTCTCTGTCTCACGATTCGATTAATGTCCTTCACGATAAACCGAGGAAACTCTTAGAAACAGCGAGTGTAATCTATCATCCTCACCTGCGCTATCCGCTTAAAGCGAGCGCTGTGCTACACCGGAAGTTGTCCTGCGGACTAACCGCAAACGTGGAAGAGATCGTGCATAGAGTCAATAGGGCAGATTACAGAGCTAATGAGGTGTCAGCCACGTTGATCAGAAGCACGTGATCCTCTCGAAATTAGTTTATAAATAAACCGCACTTGAGGATGTAGCTTCAGTGTGCTGAAAATGCTTTTTTTTTTGTTGTTGTTAAAAATGCTTGTAAGGAATCAAATGTCTTTCAGCTATCATTCCACACAGTTTAAAGTAACCAATATTTAGAGGAACTTAATACTTAATATAATTGTGGTTTCATAAGAAAAGCTTACATGTGCAATGCTAGCTGATTCACTCTTATGTTGGATGGGTTGAGCAACAAATAAAGGTTTTATGACGTTATGACTACAATAAAACTATTTAGTTGAGCTTATTTTTAAATAAATGTTCACTGCAAAAACATTTGTAGATGTAGTTCAGTTATATTTGTAATGATGATAAGAACTACATGCTTTTGAGATTATTTGTAAAGTAGAAATTACTTTGAAACTTTAGTTTAACAAATCACATCGCTTGATTGTACATTCCAGAAGGCATTTGCTCGTCTGATGATGTTTTGATCTCTTGGATGGTGGTGACATATTCACTTCAGCAGGAGGAAGAGGGAAGTCTGCTGAAGGCTCTCTGAGAACATATTAAGAAAGATCACTCTCTAGCCCCATTTCTTTTTTGTTATGTGTGTTCTGACTGGGTTCTTCTCCTGTTCCAGGTGCTTTTGGGTGCAAGACTGTTCACTGTGTCTGTGATGTTGAATTCTGAAGATTTGTGCATTACATCTATAAAACAAATAAAGTAGAAATGCCACAATTAATTCTTCAGTATATTAAAAGACAGTAAATTTGAAACTGATGTTGAGATATTGTCAGTTTTATCATTTACATGTGGTGATTTGTAGAATCTTTCTGGTTTAAAATAAAGTTGTAAGTGAAATAAAAGTTCAGTAGTAGTTTATCAGACAAAGACAAACATCAGACTATTGACTAAGTACAATTACATGGCATGGAGTCTCTTCTAGAGGTTGACCGAGATGAGATTTTTTAATGGCCAATGCCAATATTGATCAATCAGTCTGATTGATATAATACATTAAATACAGTACAGTAAAATGTATGTTAAAAATAAATATAACACAGTTAATCAGAGCCACGTAGAACATGGAGAAGAGAGAGAGAGAGAGAGAACAAAATTAAGAGAGAAACTAAATTAATTCTGGTCCTGTACCTGTTGAATAGATTTGGTTTGATCAGAAGCAGTGGTGTAGTCCTTGTTATATGCACGTATACTCAGCATGCTTACTTTTTTCCATGAGCTGTTTGGGTATTACGATTTCTGAGGATCAATAATTGCGTATATATTGCGTACTTTTTTTTCTGATTAATCTTCCCTAATTTACGTGTATTCACGTTGTCTTTAACTGTATACCAAATGTTTTTTTAACTCGCATATTAATTGGTTGCAACTGGTACATTTTTGTTTAAATTCGACCATTCCCCGCCCCCTGACGACTGCAGCAGCTGTGAGAAAATTTTGTGAGAGTTTTTCGAAGACCCCGACAAGTCAGCTGAATGATGTCTTGCTAAAACGTTCAGGTAAATTTATTATTTTGTAATAAGTGTATTATTTTGAATTCTTACTTAAAAATGTGTATATATGTATGTAACACATTTTTCTTTGTTTACCCCAAAAGGATCTGATCCTGAGCCGCCCTAAAATTAAATTCCTAAAATCGCAGTATTTCACATTTGTCTTAATCATGCCTACCGCTACAGGGAACGACACTAATTATAACACTGAAAACGATGAGGCAAAGACTACTTATAAATCGCGTAACAATATGCGATTTAAAAGGGTAACCACTAGTATAAAATAGTACTAGTACAACAGATGACAGACTCCTAATAGCTTGGCTTGAAACAAGCATGCACGAATGTGACAATCAAAAATAATGGCTAATTGATATTTAAAGGAACCTATTTAATGTAAAGTAATAAGCCAGTAAAGAAACTAAGTTAAAAAGCTGTCTTTCCATGTATGCACAGGCCCTATTGAGTTAACTTAAATAAAATTTAACTAAATTGTTGTAACTATCTTGAATGACTCTTTTTTTCAATAATAAAATGATTAAATAAGCTACACACTGTATACATTCAGCCAATATCTGAGTCTGTTGGGGGGGGGGGGGGCACTATTAGCTAAACATAATTCATTAAATAGGATTAGACAATTAGCATTACCCTTTAAAACGAACAAATTTGTTATGTTTTTTTTTTCTTTTTAAATGGATGGTCGCCCTATATGTGTGTGTATATATATATATATATATATATATATATATATATATATATATATATATATATACATACATACATACATACATACATACATAGCTAATGAATGAAAGAAACATCGACTTTCATCGTTTCTTTGCCTACTTTCATTTAAAATTTGGGACTACACCAATAATCAGAAGCATCATCCATCTGAGTTTCCTGAAGAGAAGCATCACAGTCACCTGCTGCAGTAGTATTAGCAGCCATGCTAGTCATCTGTAAGAAACCATATCAATAATGAGAAGATTGCAGAACATTAACTCGCCTCATGACTTCAGAAAGGAGATTGAGAGACAGTCGGCTTCAACTTAAATATTTACTCCTGTCCTGGAACTTCTGTCTGTGCTCTCTCACACACACCTTGAGTAAAACACGCTTTATGAGGACCTTCCACACACAACATTATAGTTACTTATGGGGACCAGATTCATTCAAGTTAATGCACCAGTGTGAACTCCAACACAGAGACTAAATGTGTGTTGTGGGAACGTTATTGAGTGTAAAATTTAAAGTAACATCTAACCATGAAAAGATTGCCTGAGATGGACAAAACTGGCCTGAAATATTGCACTACCACTAACCTACTGGACACATGTCGTTAAACTGTTGAGAGTGGTAATTCACACCAGATATGCAACAAAATATAGTAAAATATCAAGAAAACCTGACAAAAAGAGATTACAGACATAACTGTTTAGCGATGAAGGTGAACGTATCTATTGAGTAGACCTGGTTTAAGCAGAAGCATCATCCATCTGAGTTTCCAACTGGAGAGAAAGGACAGAGTCACTCGCTGCGCTAATATTAGCAGCCATGCTAGTCATCTGTAAGAGACCACATCAATAATGAGAAGATTGCAGAACATAGAAATACACCTCATGACTTCAGAGTGGAGACTGAGAAACAGTCGGCTTCAACTTGTACTGCAACAGAGCCAAAGATCTGCACCGTTTTGTTCCAACCAGCTCTAACTCACAGCTATTTGGACATTTTTAGTTACCTTGAAGACCTTGATTAGACCAGGATCAGTTGTGTTTACTTAGGGGCTGAGTAGAGCTATGACAGTCCAGGAATTGAGTTTTAGACCAATGTCATTAAGTTATAGTTGTACAATATAGTAATCATTAACAGGATAGTTCACAAAAAAATATTTTATTATGTACTCACCCTTTACTTGTTTCAAATCAATTTCTTTTCACTGTTAAACACAAAAGAAGTTTTTTAGAAATATGTTGGAAACCTGTAACCACTGACTTCCATAGTATTTGTTTTTCCTTCTATGGAAGTCAATAGTTACAGTTTTTCATCTTTCTTCACAATATCTGTTTAAAAAAACATTTTCTTTTATTTTTTAGCTGTAAATTTGTTTGTTTTTATTTAAAATTGTTGCTCAAAGCAGGTGTTTCCCACTTTAACCTCACTGGTGTATTTTACATAAAAAAAACAGGCTGTTACAAAACTACGGCCCTAAAAATGCAGTTTCACTATATCACCTTATCAGGTAGGTGGCGCTGGAAAGGCAGTCCTGAAACTTAAGTTTCCGCCTAATTCATCCAATGCAGCAGGTGGCGCCGTTACAAAACTATGGTCCTAGAAATGCAGTTTCATTATTTCATCCAATAAAGTGGAGGAACTATGACGTCAATTTGTATGCAAAATCCCGGAAGCGAGTTAGCATTTAAGCTGTTCTGGTTCCCTCGTCCCAAAGTCAATTGACTCTATGCACGATCTCTTCCGCGTTTGCTGTTAGTCCGCAGGACAACTTCCGGTGTAGCACAGCGCTCGCTTTAAGGGGATGGCGCAGGTGAGGATGATAGATAACACTCGCTGTTTCTAAGAGTTTCCTCGGTTTATCGTGAAGGACATTAATCGAATCGTGAGACAGAGAGCTGTCACACCAAGCAGCAAAGAAGAGAAGAGGTTCAAATTCTACATTTTGAGTTACAGTCATCATTTTAAGGGTGAGTATTGTCATGCTATATATACGAATAGCAATAAAACCTTAGCCGTGTCTGTTTCTCACAGTTCATATCGATTTTTATGTTATATTTTAATTACCTGTATAATTTCTATCCATCTGTATATCTATCTATATACATATTTATGAACTAGTTTGAGTTATTAACTATAAGTTATAGTTTCCAGGTTTCCTGTAAGGATGGAGTGACAGGAGAGATCAGCATGTTTCAGGTCAATGATGGAGTCAAATAAGCTGCATAGTTTGAGTGGGAGGGTTTTTATTCTCAGGATGACATGATGATTCAGCTCATCTACAAAGACATCAACATGTTTGAGAGGAAGCTGACCATTTTTTTCCTTTTTTATTTTTACCTGTCACAATGATTACAGATTTGAACAAACACACACAACTTATTTCAAAATTGTTTAATGTTGTATTTTTACACATCGCTGTAAGGGAAATGTTTAACATTGTGTCAAACTGTTTATATTTATACTGCAGTGCAAATGTCTAAAGTTATGTTTTTACATTACTGCAGTGCAAATGTTACTTATATTTACATATTTCAGGGTTTTCCTTGTTGAAAATGAGTTGGAGGTGGTATCTCATTCATTACATTGTTGTGACTTGAAACAAATGTATTTTGCATTATTCTTATCTTTTTTTAAAAAGGTTAACATTAAATGTAACTCAATACAACCAGTGCTTGAGCATCACTTGGGTTCTGACGGTAGTTGCCTGGCTGATTTTTATCAAAAGACAGAGTACGTTTGATGGAGGTAAGCATTGCATATTTCTCTATGCACATAATACCCTGCTTATTTACACCTGCAGTGCAAGTATCTAAAGTTATTTATATTTACATTAGTGCAGAGCAATTGTTCACTCAAATTGTTCTGTAATATATGTTTACATGATTATGTTGAAAATTAATGTTTATTATATTGACAACTTTATATTCCTGCAGTGCAGGCAACAACATATAAATTATGTACAGTGTGTGTACTCTTTAATTTTTACTAATGGGCAAAAAGGCAAGCCTTTGTATAAATCTGGTTGGTGCTCGCTGTAATAGAAAGAGATGATGACTGTTCATCCTGTGTTGCTTCATGCTGCGGATGAGATGCTCAGTGTGGACCCTCAGCCATGCCATGGACGGTGTCTCCCTCACAGTTGCCCTTACTCTGGACACGTTACTCTAGATTTAGGATGCAAGTTGTGAACCTAAATCAGATTGAATGCAAGTAGATGTATAAAACAGAAAGAAATATATTAGGTTTTGCCTATAAACACTTGTGCTTAAAACATTTGTTTCAGTTTATTTTTTCACTATTACATGACACTATAATATTTAGTCTCTGTGTGTGTATACATATATATATATATATATATATATATATATATATATATATATATATATATATATATATATATATATATATATTAACTATACTGCAATTTATTGAAGTTCATGATAGTTAATACTACAGTATGTTGCTGCAATTATTACAGAAAGTTGTAGATACTACAATATTCATTAGTTTTCTTTTAAGCTTAGTCCTTTTAAGTACTACAATATATACAGTATAGTACAATTTACTATATTCTGGTTAAAAACGTAATATTTAATATAACATACAATTACAACTTGTTACTTCTTTCATCTGGGTTAAATTCTAGTACATCATTTTTAATCGTACCTTTAGAGCCGTATAACACCAAAAGCAGCATCAAAGCAGTCTCCTTTCAGTCACGCCACCTCCTCATGGAGACTGTCAGCCTGATACGGTGCATTAATCATCTGCCCTGAATTGTGGAACTGAACAAAAATGATGTTCCAGATGCTGGGCATCCACTGGCACGGGACCCTCATCAATTTAAGTGTAAATCACCCTCCTTTGAACGCGTTTAGGTTTCGCCGCTATAAGATTTCAGTGTAGAACGCGCTATGGCGGAAGCAGAGCCACTGACTTAAATTCTACCGGAAACACGTCAGCAGAGTTCGTGCATAGAGTCAATTGGTTTTTTAATGGGATTTCAGTAAAATCGCTTAAATATGGTCCGTGGCTAACACAAACTCAAAATACTTTCACGTTTTGTTCTATGACATAAAACACATCAGTTACAGCACACTCTTGATTTTTTTAATCGGTCACTCTTTTTTAAAAAGACGTTTGCTATCAAGTTGCTAAACTGGACTACAGGCGGTGTCGGAGGCATTATACATCATTGAGCTGAACTGGTCTGGAGCGCAGCTCGCATGTGTTGGGCATTTGGATTTGTCTGTTATTTAGGTATTTTCATGAATAGTGTTTTATAGTTTGTAGTGTTTTTCTAATTGGGATTTCATATTATGTGTAGATAATGCCTTCACTTGTAAAGGCAGTCAAGACAGATTAATTTGTTTATCATTTATTTGAATTAAATGATATTATAAAGATATTGCTTACCAGTGCAGCCTGTCTCTTTCCTGCTCTCAGTAATGCAAATGTTTGAATAAATGTGTAAAAACACCTACATATTAATGGCTCGTTTCCACTGACTGGTACGGTAAGGTACGATACGGTTCGGGTCGGTACGGGTCACCTTTATCAGGCTTGCGTTTCCACTACCAAGGGTACCCTTTTGGTGGGCATGGTGTATGGCAGAAAGTTTCAGTCGACGTCATTCTCGCTCAAGAAAATGTCTACAGTAAAGCTGTACGGGTCACTCATATATCATATGAAAAGCACTCTCACAAAACAGATGCTTTACACACATAAATACTTGTGTAGAAATGTTTATTACTAACCTTTTCTATGAACATGAGTTGATTATAACTGCAGATCAATGACGAAACAGCCTACTGTAACGTCTGTAATAATATTAAATAAATAAATAAATAAACATATATAAACACATACAGCCCCTTACAGTCTTCGATATGTTACCAACTAAAGAACTACACACAACAGACATTTAGTCCTTATTTGGGTTCAAAAAACAACACAAAATATAGCCCACAGTCAGTGAAAACCTCTTATTTGTGTCTGTAATCTTCAGCAGCACATGTAGCCTCTGTTAGACAGTAATTCCATCATTCCCAGTTCATATTAGTCCAAAAGGTAAAGATAATAGTTAAACATGGCATTTTGTTCATGTTTACTGAAAAATAATGTGCTCCTTTTTTCCGGCTTCTCCTTTCTTTTTTCACGCTTCACTCTCGCATTTGTGAGTGTCTGACAGGATCGGGTTTTAAAAGCATGTCAATAATCAAGCGCAGGTTATTATCATGAGCTCAAGAAGTTTGTCATTTCTGACATAGATGCGCGGCGAACTCAAGGAAGAAAGCGGAACCGCTCGCGCTTCAAACTGCCTCGTAAAAAAGGCACAGAGTAGATTCTGCTCTACTCCATGGCTTTTTGCTGTTCATCAAGACGACAAGGTTTGTTTGAGCCCGGATCGACGATGGCTCATTATTATATGTATATATAAATCCACTGTAATCTCTCGCTGTGTATTTCAAACGTGGCGGGTTTTTTGTTTTCATTCTGGCTTGTTGCGTAAGCGAATGACGTATCTCTGTAAACCAATAGCGTTCAGCTGCACGTCTAGCTCCGCCTGCTCCGCCTTTTGGTACCCTTTCTCGTGTTTTGGTACCCTTTCGAAAGGGTGCTGAAAAAGTGGTACGGTACGGTTCGGTTTGGTACGCTTTTATGGCCGTTTTCTACTGTCAAAAGACGTACCGAACCGTACCGTACCACTCAGTAGAAACGGGCCATAACTATCATTTTAACGTGATCAAGTGATTTTTTGGCGATTTATTTATTTATTTTTCTTCATCTGAACACATTTAACTCCATCATAACTGCAATATTTACACTCCTCCATAAAATGTATAGCAGTGGTGACTGTACGGGCTACTTTTCGCTGTACTTCGTGACATAAAAAGAATACTGAATGTTGCTCTGTGTCCATGATGGAACTTGCAGGCATTTGATAGACTTGTCCCTCACGCCTCATTTCTGTCGTCTGTTACGGTAAGCGGGCTGTGTGCACGCGAGCAATACACTTATTTAAATATGTCTTATTATAATATTATGTAGGCATATTTATACATATTTTTAAAACTTTTACAACAACCGTAAAGCAAAACAGAAATATTTCCCACGTAAAAACGATCCAAAAGGCACGTAGGTCTAGGTGTATTTACGTATTTATTTGTTTATAATATATAGCGTGCGTTATAATATAATAAACAGAGAGATTAACTCTTTGTCATGGACCATATTTCTATAAATAAGCTAGAAAAGTTGTCTGTAGCAGGGTGGTGCTGACGTCACAGACGAGCGCCCCGAGCGCAGTGTAGTCCGTTTATAACCTAATGTTAGCCTTTTAATTCTTGCGTTTCCATTTAAGATCCAAAAGTGCTTGAAGTTGAATTTTCATGTGAGGATTATCCGGCTGGATAAAACTTGTAAGTGTAATGAACTGTGTTCGAACACAGAGCTTATTATTTGCAATCTTCGAAAAGCCTATGGGAAAATCCTACAGGGATTTTATCGAGGGAACCAGTTTTATGCTAGCAGCCGATTCGACTACAAAGTGACATCATAGTTCCTCCACTCTATGCGGTAGGTGTTTTTTTTTCAGGAATGTGAATTTTTATATTTTTACTGTTGTTGGTTTCAATAACAGTTAACGATAGAGTGCAGAAACTTGGAACATTAGAGAAAATTGAGATGTTGTTAATGCGGTATATGGTGCTGCTGCAGACCCTTTTCACATAACGTCACGCGGTTTCTGGTTTCACTCCACGCAGTGTATGGTTACTTCCGCCTACACAGAATCCCCATAGAGAACTCAGCCAGTCAGCTGTATATTTACTACTGAAACGGTTAGACTGTGACTACGACTGGTTTCTGTTGTCTGCATCCAAGGTGAGACATCTGACATCTAAAAATCTTACAGATCATCAAGAGTTCTGCTTGAACCAAGAAAAATGGCACTTTAAACAGAGTCTATTGCTCTGTGTTGCTGTCTTTACTGCAGATGAAGTTGGTATGGACTTGTCAGTATTTGTCAAATAAAGATTTCAGATGTTTACACGGGTGCTCAACATTTTTTTATGTCAGAATTATTATTATTATTATTTTTTTGTGTCCTGAAGAATAAAAAAATAAATAAAACGGTGTGCGTTTCACTGTGGTTCTATACAGTGGACAGCTGATTCACAAACACATTCATATTGTTCACATTCTACTGCTCAGTTCCCCTTCATATGGGAACTTCTACGTGTGTCTGTATTAAACAGACTTTTGGGAGTTCTTTAGACGACCAATCACTTCTGAAGATAAGAAAACGGGCCAATGAAATGCCAATTGAATTGGCGGAGCTTAGCTCCACAGCTGAAACTGATGAGCCAATTAGGGCTATATCAGTCGGCTGCTGGAGCCAGCTCATCAGAATTGTTGCTTCAGACCTGATCTGAGACTGAAGAACCTTCTGCTGAGCTGACTTCCAACTCTGAAAGAAAGCATTATTCTCACCAGTGCGAGGGAAGACGTTCTAGCGGCGGTCGAGCTGGGTTTCCCGTCCCCTTGGCGTTTCGCTGGTGACCTGAAAGAGCAGTTTGTTAAAAGAGCAGAATTCCCTAAGAGAGCACACGGTCGTGCAGCGCGTCTTTTTAAAGATGTCGTTTCGACCGTGCGTTTCTGGATGCGGTGGTTTCCTCTCCCCGGATGACAGGCACGAGTACTGCATCACATGCTTGGGGGTCCAACATGTTGATGCGGTGCTCGCGGACAGTTCTTGCCCGCATTGCGATGGCTTGACTGTTGCGCAACTGAGGTCGCGGCGAGCTCTTTTATTAGGGCAAGTCACCCCTGCTGCTCCCCGCCAAGCGGTTAGCACTCGGGCAGGCCTGAGGGTTACAGTGGGGGCTAATCCGTCGCCTTCGGGCCCGCGGACCCCTCGCTCCTCGTCAGTGCGCTCTGTTTCTGCTTCGAGTGTTAGCGCTGGTCCATCCTCTGGGTTGGCCGCGCTCTCATTAGATGACACCGGGGACGTGATGTCCATCGCTGCATCGGAGGGCGGGCTGACATGCTCTGATGAAGATCCGGACCCCCTGCCACCCTCCAGGGTTGTCAGTGAGGTTTCGGATCTGGAGTCGGACATGTTAGCCGTGTTATTCCGGGCTGCTTCGGCCGTGGGACTGGAGATGGCTTGTCCCCCAGAACCGCGGCCGGACCGCTTAGATGGGTGTTACGTGGGGGTGAAGAAGGCGAAGCCTTCTAGACCCCCCGTCCCCTTCTTCCCGGAGGTACACAGAGAGCTCACGCAGGCATGGAGGGCACCTTTATCTGCCCGGTCCTCGTGCGCTCCCGCTCTCACCTCCCTCGATGACGGAGCGGCCAGGGGTTATGAGGCGATTCCCCAGGTGGAGCGTGCCATCGCGGTCAATCTCTGTCCGCAGAGCCACTCCACTTGGAGAGGTCCACCCAAACTCCCTTCCAAAGCGTGCAGGTTATCTGAGTCTCTCACAGCCAGAGCCTACACTGCTGCGGGCCAGGCCGCCTCCGCTCTGCATGCTATGGCCACCAAGCCAACGCTACCAAGCCGAGAAGCTGGCAGAGATGCAGGAGGGCGGTTCTTCCTCGGGCTTGCTGCATGAGCTCCACACGGCAACCGATTATGCTCTCATGACCACCAAATCGGCTGCTCGTGCCCTGGGGAAGACGATGGCCACATTAGTGGTCCAGGAACGCCACCTCTGGCTGAGCTTGGCTGATATGAGAGACGTTGACAAAGCTCGCTTTCTTAACGCTCCCATATCCCAGGCTGGCCTGTTCGGCGACACCGTTGGGGAGTTCACCCAGGAATTCTTCGCGGTGAAAGAGCAGTCCAAGGCGATGGGTGAGGTCATCCATCAGCGGGCTCGGAAAACTGCTCCTCCCGCTGCCCCTTCCGCTGCGGCTGCTCCTCGCTGAGGGCGTCCACCTGTGGCTTCAACATCTGCTCCGCTTCCGCTGCCCGCTCCACCGGCCAAGCGGCAACGCCGAGCCTCCCGCGGGACTGTGACGCCCCCGCCCCAGGGCGCCGTTAAGTCCGGTAAGCGGACCGCGAAGCGACCCTGAGACGGCCATCCGGAGAAGAGGGGACCTGCTCTTTCCTCGGTGGGGGGCCGAGGATCATCACATCAGTCCATAACAACGAGTTTAAACTCATCGCTGCCGGCCTCCGGGTTGGCGGCAACCAAATTGTCAAAAAAAGAGCAGTTTCCTCTCTCTCCGGATGCGCAAACCCGAGCACTGCAAGTCTGGGACGCTCTGCCTTCCAGCTCGCAGCGCCGGGACCCTTCGCCTCAGGCCCTCAGAGTGCAGCAGGACGGACTCCTTTCTCTCACTCTGGCCTCACCGCGGGATCCAGGGAGGAAGGTAAGAGAAATTATCTTATTTTCAGCTCATTCTCGGGACCCACCGCTTTCCGGGATGAGCACTCCCATCCCGAGCTGCCCTTGCGGCTCGCGGGTATCCGCATACTCAACTATCTCGACGACTGGCTCATTCTAGCCTCCTCTCGCGATCAGTTGATTATGCACAGAGACAAAGTGCTTCGGCACCTCGACCAGTTGGGGTTTCAGGTCAACCGAGAGAAGAGCAAACTTTGCCCTGTGCAGAGGATCTCTTATCTCGGGCTGGAGCTGGATTCGATCACCATGGTTGCGCGCCTCTCCGAGGAGCGCGCCAGGCTAATGCTTTCCTGTGTAAACGAGCTCCACAGGAAGATAGTGGTCCCGCTGAAATGTTTTCAGAGGCTCCTGGGGCATATGGCATCCGCAGCCGCGGTCACGCCGCTCGGTTTGCTTCATATGAGACCACTTCAGCGTTGGCTTCGCGATCGAGTCCCCAGACGGGCATGGCGCGCGGGTACGCACCGGGTACACATCACTCCGCTGTGTCTCCGCACCCTCAGTCCCTGGACGGATCTGGCTTTTCTACGGGCCGGAGTGCCCCTAGGGCTAGTATCCAGGCATGTTGTCGTAACGACAGATGCCTCCAGCACAGGCTGGGGGGCCGTGTGCAACGAGCAAGCAGCCGCGGGTTCGTGGTCCGGACCCCGCCTGCTTTGGCATATCAACTGCCTGGAGCTGTTGGCAGTGTATCTGGCTCTCCGCCGTTTTTTTCCGGTGTTGGAGCAGAAACACGTGCTGGTCAGGACGGACAGCATGGCGACGGTGGCTCATATCAACCGTATGGGGGTATACGCTCTCGCCGCATGTCTCAGCTCGCTCGCCGTCTGCTCCTTTGGAGTCACACGCGGCTGAAATCGCTGCGTGCCATTCACATCCCGGGCGAGCTCAACCGTGCAGCCGACGCGCTCTCACGGCAGCTTGTGTCCCGAGGAGAGTGGAGACTCCACCCCGATTCGGTCCAGCTGATATGGGCGCGCTTCGGGGAAGCCCAGATCGATCTGTTTGCTTCCGCCGAGAACGCACATTGCCAGCTGTTTTATTCCCTGACCGAGGCCCCCCTCAGCACGGATGCACTGGCTCACAGCTGGCCATCGGGCACGCGCAAATATGCGTTTCCCCCAGTGAGCCTAATCGCACAAACTTTGTGCAAAGTCAGGGAGGACGAGGAGCAGGTCTTGTTTGTTGCGCCCCTCTTGCCCAACCGGACCTGGGTTTCGGAGCTCACTCTCCTCGCGGCGGCCCCTCCTTGGCGCATTCCCCTAAGGGAGGACCTCCTCTCTCAGGGACGGGGCACCATCTGGCACCCACGCCCAGATCTCTGGAACCTCCACGTGTGGTCCATAGACGGAGCGCGGAGGACTTAGGTGACTTACCCCCCGCGGTACTTAACACCATCACTCAGGCTAGAGCACCCTCTACAAGGCATGCCTACGCCCTGAAGTGGAGTCTATTCTCTGAGTGGTGCGCTTCTCGCCGAGAAGACCCCCGAACTTGCCAGATTAGCATTGTGTTATCCTTCCTTCAGGATAAGCTGGAGCGTAGGCTGCATGCTCGGGAAGCATGATCTAATCATCCGATTCCTCAGAGGCGCGCGACGATTAAATCCGTCCCGCCCCCCTCTCATGCCCTCTTGGGACCTCTCTATAGTCCTAGCGGGTCTGCAGAGAGATCCGTTCGAGCCACTCGATTCGGTATCCCTTAGATTTCTGTCATTTAAGACAGCTCTGCTGATCGCATTGGCGTCATTCAAGAGAGTTGGGGATCTGGAGGCATTTTCGGTCAGCGAATCGTGCCTTGAATTCGGGCCGGGTTACTTTCACGTTGTCCTGAGACCCCGACCTGGCTATGTGCCCAAGGTTCCTACCACCCCATTTAGAGATCAGGTGGTGAACCTGCAAGCGCTGCCTGCGGAGGAGGTAGGCTCAGCCCATTCACTGCTTTGTCCAGTTCGCGCTTTGCGCCTTTACGTGGAACGAACGCAAAATGTAAGATCATGTGAACAGCTCTTTATCTGTTATGGTGGCCGGCAGAAGGGAAGTGCCGTGTCAAAACAGAGGTTGGCCCACTGTTTAGTTGATGCCATCGCCCTCGCTTATCAATGCCAGGGCGAGCCGTGCCCTCCTAACGTGAGAGCGCACTCCACTAGAGGTGTCGCTTCCTCATGGGCGTTAGCACGCGGCGCCTCTCTCACAGATATCTGCAGAGCTGCGGGTTGGGCGACACCTAACACATTTGCGAGGTTCTATACCTCCGAGTGGAGCCAGTTTTCTTCCGGTTATTGGGTAATCCCAATCAATCGGGGGGGAATTAAGCTCGGTGTCACAAACGCTTGCTGTGCCAGGCTCCCTAAACCGGAGATGCGTGCGCTTTTTCCTATTCTACTAGTAAGTTTCCCTTCCCAGGCGAACCCTAGAGAATTCCTCCGAGGCCCCCAGCATCGACTCAGCGGAGGAGTCGAGTGCATGGCTCAGTGTGCGGTTGGTATGCCCATTAGGTCTACACGCATATTGAGGATCGGTGCCAGCTATGTGCATCCCCATTTGGTGATGTCATATGCATTATTACCACGGTGTTTTCCCCCTTATTAGGCGGTCCCGTGTCTTCCCTAAACCGCTAACCAGCTTATCATATGTAGCACTCCCCCTTATTAGGGCTAGTCCATATGTCTCCTTACCATCAGGTCTCCCCTTTTAGGGTAGCAGGTGGTCTCCGCTGCGTCCTCCCCCTTCGGGGACTGGCACGCTTCCCAACGTACTGTCGTATTTCCAAAATCCCTAGTCTATATTAGCTAGGTAAAAGCACACTTACGACCCCCGATTTAAAAATTTTATTCCCATGTAATGGTAATATGTTGGGCCTAGGGGACGTTGGAAGGTTGCGCTCTTGGTGATGTCAGTGCGCTCACGCTTTGGCTTGGCAAACTACACATCAGGAGCGCGACAGGCTTAGCTGCTGTGGCGCTTTCCATACAGTCTCCCAAAAGTCTGTTTAATACAGACACACGTAGAAGTTCCCATATGAAGGGGAACGTCCTGGTTACGTACGTAACCCACGTTCCCCGAATAGGGAACGGAGACGTGTGTCTCCACTGCCACAGCACCTGAGTCTCCAGCTGGGAGCTGAGCGATCGACTCTTCAGCAGGCAAATTCTGATGAGCTAGCTCCAGCAGCCGACTGATATAGCCCTAATTGGCTCATCAGTTTCAGCTGTGGACCTAAGCTCTGCCAATTCAATTGGCATTTCATTGGCCCGTTTTCTTATCTACAGAAGTGATTGGTCGTCTAAAGCAGTGGTTCTCAAACTTTTAAACCCGCGACCCCCATTGTAAGATCATCAAGAACTCGCGACCCCCCACTACCAAAGCATATACAAACAATAAAAATAGCTTTTTTTTAAGCTGTTCACAATATTTTAACTATATTTACTATAGATTACAGGGCTCGAAATTAACAGTTTTGCTTGGTAACACTGGTGCTTCTAACTTTAAAAATGTAGACGCACCAGCCAAAATTTAGTGGCTCCCACCAATTATCGCACTGTTACTACAAGTTTTATAAACAGATTTATTGCATTTGAAAATCAACACTAATCAAAACTAACAAGCAAAAAAATAAATATGCATGCGTGAGGAAAATATGTCTTAATGAAATCCCGTTATCACAAGAAAAGACATTTTTATAACATAATTGAGTGACCAAAAGATACACGGACGGATATCCCAAAAGATATCCCACAGACTTTACAGTGAATGCTAGTTATTTTCATAGCAGACTTGAAGCCAATGGAGGTCTTTTATCCACTCTTCAATAAGTATAGCTGGTGGATTAACATTCAGCACATGATCAGTAATCAGATGTGCCAATATTTGTAGCTTTAGGTGTTTCTAAGACAAAATCTGTCAGTGTTGTTTTCATTCTCTCGTCTTCAGCGCTTTACATTTTCGCGGTTGTAGCTCCAGTCATCTGAAGACAGGAGGCGTTGACTAAGTGTTTGACAGCTGATTTTAACCAATCATTCGTGTTCAGTTCTTAGAGCAGTGGGCCAATAAGAAGAGCGCGAAGGCGGGGCAAGCATTGAAGGCTTTGTTTACTGCGGCAAGTTGACATGACAACAGTTTTAAACTGTTCCTGAGTGCTGCGTTCCAAGTACAAAGATGCATTCTGCCCGAATGTGTCCTAAATACTTTATGAATCAGTAATATCTTTTTAAAAATCTGAAAATATTAGCTTTCACTTGTATTACTGAAAAATATTTATTATAATCACTGAAAATTACACAATTTTTAAATAACTCTCGCGACCCCTTGAAATTATTCTGCGACCCCCGCAGGGGTCGCGACCCCCAGTTTGGGAACCACTGGTCTAAAGCACTCCCAAAAGTCTGTTTAATACAGACACACGTCACCGTTCCCTATTCGGGGAACGTGGGTTACGTACGTAACCAGGACGTTCTCTGCAGTTTTATTTCTATATAGGTATTTTATTCATGAACATAAAACATTTATGTCTATTTAATATTCAAATTAAATTAAATAGAATAACAATGTTGTATGTGACTCTTAATAATCAAACAAAAGCATTAAAAAAATTACAATTGCAAAAATAACACCAAGAAGACTGCATTTGAATTCAGTATTATTAGATTATGAATTTATTTGTAGCATTATTAATTAAAATGCAGTTCTAATATGAAATTAAATCCACCCAAAAGGTGGCGGTAGGACATTTCTTCATTCAAATGGAGAAACTGAACAAAACAATAATAGATCAGTAAATAATAAATTATGAAACTGGTTGCATTTATAAACATACTTACCAGGTAATATAAGAAGATTTAGTAAAGAATTGTACTCATGCTGGAACATTTACATACAACAAATGATATAAATTTATATTCAGAGCAGCATTAAAGTAAAAATAAATCCATTATTGAGGAAAAAAAACTAATAAGTGAAAAGGTTGCAAACATATGCTTGTCTTGATAAACAATAGCTTATACCTATTCTTAATAACTTAAAGAATCATTTTCAAACTCAGAAAGCAGTTCATTATTAAAAGAGAAACATTTAGACACATGCCCAATACCAATAATAGTCTTAAATCAGATCGTGCAATGTTAATATTTTTATTTGTACATTTTCCAGAGAAGTCTCCCATTCATTCAAAGGTAAACCGGAACTAAAAATACACTGCGTTGTCGATAGGGGGAAGTGAAGCGACGTCATTGTGAAAAGGGTCTAATGTGCAGCTACTCCGGTTGTGCAGGATGATACTATTGGTCAATGGACGGGACACTTTCATTTCAAGGGGGAACTTTCTCTCCGATAGAAAAAAGTGACTTATTTTCAAATGCCGAAATACAGATCAGTTGTAGCAAAACAATCCTTTACAGTTCATGAAATACACCACGGTTGTCTGTGAAAAGGGCAATAATATATGATCTGACAACGTGCTTACTTCATACATTGTGAGCATAATTAGACAGTTTGTGCTGTCCGTATCTGTACTTTTTCTGTGAACAGCTATGCAAAAAAATCAGCTCTGAGAAAAAATCTGATTTGAGCACTAAGCCTCGCAGTGTGAACGCAGCCTACAGTCCTGTTGTGTCGTTGATAAACCTGTTGTGCTTTATTGTGTGAGAACATGCCGTTTACTGTAAAACACACACACACACACACACACACTCACACACACACACACACTCTCTCTCTCTCACAAGTTGGCTGAATTTGCACGCTGTAGATTGCTCAAGCAAAAGCCTCTAACAATTTGATGTTCATTAACTTTCTTTCTTTCTTGATTTAATGACGGATCTGTACATACTGTACCGGGACGTGCAACTTCAAGGGTTCACGTACATTCAAAAATAAAAAAATGATAATCATCTATATCTTATGCTCCAGTCCCGTATCTCTAAGGAAGTTTAAAATAGCCTTGCTAATTTCCCAATTTTTCCCAACTGCCCCAATAATCCTTTCAGGCTCCATTCTTGTTCTAATTTATACATTATTTCCTTCAAGATTTTCCTTTCTGACTTATATTTATTACATTTCATAAGGACGTGCTCTACATTTTCTGTTATATCGTCACATTTATCTGATAAACTTTTCTCCATTAAAGCAGGAGTGAAATTTAAACTACTATGTCCTAATCTTAGTCTAGTCATTAGCACTTCCTCTTTTCTGCATTTGCCTTTATAAAGGCAATATTATTATAATTATTTTTATTATATTATTATTGATTGATAATGTTTATTAACTTCCCTTCAGAACTGTTATGCGCTGGTCACTCATCCTCGTGTGTTCCTTTGTGGGACTGCAGATTGGTGTGGCACACAGGTGTCGCTCATTACCACTCACACCAGCGGCCTATAAATTTGAATCAGTAAAGGCTGCATGGAATGTTGAGGACGACAGCAGAATCATGTTTTCGCTCAGTTTATTTCTCACCTGTGAGTTTCTTACTGAATTGAGAAAGCAGATGTGCAGTGAAATTCGATTTTAGATATATTGTTTTCATGTGAAATTTTTTTTCTTTGTATCAGGTTTTGTGCTACTAATAATGTGAATAGAAATGCACAAGTGTCTTAATCAGTTCTGTCTTGTTTATTTCAGTAATTCTTCTGAACTCCAGCCTGCTGATATCAGCAAACGGTGGCCATGGTCATGGTGGTCATGATGATGATGATGATGATTACTGCAGGAGGACTTCTAGTGAGTGTTTTATGTCCCAAAAAAAAATCTCTCCCCCCAAACAACTGCTCTGGTTTAGTGATGTTTGACATTACAGATTTAAGTAGATGAAATTTGTCCACTTAAGTTACTGAAGCTGGACTGTCCTTTTTTTACAGGAATCGTAACTGCGTGTGAGGGACTTGATCTGGTGTTGTCTTGTCCAAGTAAGCTGTAAAAGTGTCCCAATATATTAAAGCATGCGAGTTGAAAATTGTGGTTTTGATTTAGTGTGTGTGTGGGTTTTTTTTATTATCTTTTTCCCTCTGTAGGATTTCGTAAGATCCACATACTTGCTGCAAACTATGGACGTACAGATAGAAGAACCTGCGCTGACCATCGTCCATGGGGTCAAATCCGAAACACCAACTGCATTTCACGCAACTCTCTGTACATTGTGTCCAGAAGGTATAGTGTGTTTTTTTTTTTTTTTTTATTATTTGATGGGCATAAACTTTTGTATGGTGTTTTAGAAGCATTACACACAACTAATACAAACTGGCATGTCCAATTTAATCAAATGGGTTTCATTAATTGTCTGTGTAGCTGTGATGGACATCGGAGCTGCACCATATCAGCCACCAACAGTGTATTCTCTGATCCATGTGTCGGCACATACAAGTTCCTGAGAGTCAAATACTGCTGCAAGCGTAAGTTATTGTGCAGAGCAGCAAATTTATTTGAGATGAGTTAACTCCCATTAAGCCCCAGTTTAAATTTTGCAGGTCGTAGGGGCTGATCTTGTGGATTTGACCTGTCAACATCTCATTGGGAACACAAAGAAGGGGGGGTTCTGAAGCCTTCCCTCAGGAAGATTAACCTTCTCACTAACTGTGGTTAAACCATGATGGCTATGGATGTGCTGTAGTGTAACTGTAGCATTTAAATGGTTAACCAAAATCTGATTTGTTCCATAAATACATAACTTTCCCTTTTGAGTATGGTTCACAACTGGCAATTTTATCCTTTGTGCTGTTTGCATTAAATTCATTTTGACATGAAAATGTTGGTTCTGTTGATCTCCTGTTTTATTTAGTTAAAATTAAGTTTTATTGTCAAGGGTCTTAAGAAACCTGTTTGTATAAATGGCATGCATTAAGACTTTGGTTAAAATATGGCCAGACTTGTTCAAGCTGGCAAAAGTTACTTTAATCCTGAAAAACCTTTTCAAAAACTGAAAGATGAGCTACTGCAAATGAAACTCATTGGTGCCAGTTCTGTTTGTTAATCAACTGAAGTGAATTTTTCCATGAGTTAACCAAATATGAACCAAAGAATAATGGAAATGTTGCTAGGATTTTAAACCTATTAAATCTTTAGGCACAAGCTAGTATCTCTTTCACACGCACACACACACACACACTCACTTTATTAAATATATATTTTTTCAGGGTTTACAAATGCTATTGTGAGCATTAATTAAATGCTGCCTATTTTAAAGCTCCATCAGTCAGGACACTGATAATATGAAATCTGTCAATAGTATAAATGTGCAGGTACAACTTAATTTTCTGTCCTTTAATCTTTTGGTGTTTCAACTATTAAACTCATTACTGCTCCCACTTACTAGCTCATAAGTGATGATGACCCCACCTCATCACTATGTTGAGGCTAAATGGCTGATTTTCAGGAAGCAAAGATTCAATTGTATAATACAAATATAATAAAAAAAAAACATTGTGTAAAGCATGTTGAATTAAACAATGTTTCATTTCACCATATTTGTATTGTACACTTGAATCAGTACTGGGCACTACATTGTTACTTGCTGGAGGTTAAAGAATACCCTTTTCTGCCTTACAAGATGACACCCTACCTGCAGCCTGACCCAGGAAACCTCAGTGACCCAAGCAGACCAAAGAGATGGAAGAGCGCTAAGAAATATAATTTGTCAAAAAAAATGTTTAATTAAATAGTTTGGACTGAAGCACTGTTCATTTCTTTATTTCCTGAAATAAAATGAATGATTTGATTTTTACATTGCTTTATACACACACTCACACACCTTTCAACATGTAACATATTTTTTCCTTCACGTTTCTTACCTTAAGATGATGCTCGTGTGACTTTATTTGTCTTTGAAGATGGACCTTATACAGCTACTTTAGAATTAAAATAAATAAAAGATTGTTTTGTGATACGATAGTGAAATTCAAATATGGAAAAGTGCAGACAAATTCTTGCACTGCTTGTTAGTTGAGGCAGAAGGAACTTCATCTGCATGCAGAACAAAAAGCACAAAAAGAACCTAAAGCTACCTGACAACAATCACTCTTCATTAAATCATTACATCATTACATCAGTGACAGATTGTGTGGTTTAAGTCAAATAACTCAACCACTGATGAGCCTTTATTAAAGGACAGACTCTAACTACTGGGCCACAGCAGTTAGACAGGCCTCTGCCTCCTTTCTATTAGCTACATGACAGAAAGAATATTCTAAAGTGTTTAATACATGGCTCCAGTAATCAAATATGTTTTCAGAGAATGTTTCTGTGTTTAATTATGACTTTGGACAGAGTTATTCTAGCTCCAGAAGGATTACAATTTCTATAAGCCTTATATACGAGTCAATACACATTTGTATTGTGGCCTTAAGAAATTAATGGCAAGAAAATTAAATGTATGAATGGTTACATAACATACCCAAGAAGGATGTTAAAGAGAAGTTAAATTTTTCATTATAATAAAAGGGAGGGTGGCATGTGCAATTTAATGAACTAACAAATTTTCTTGTTATTTATTTTTTCTTTTCTTATCTATTTCTTATCTTATATTTCTTTCTTTCATTGATGCAGATGTGTAATCTGTCATTAAAACCTCCAGCTCCGCCTCTGTAAACTGTGTTGCTTTTTTTCTCTCACCGTGACTTTCTATGGTGACTCGTGAATTCGGCGATCTACTGAAAATGCCTTCAGGAATTCGCCGTGCGCGCGCATTAACAATCTAGGACACACAATCTAGGCAAACCATATATGGTAACTAACTCCTTAGGAGCATTATCGCCACCTATTGAATTTCACAAATATGGTTTCCCATTTCAGTCATTATAGTATTTTTGTATCGAAACGATCATTTTATCATCTCTGCAGTTTCTGAACTCAAATTATCTAAATAAAAAAATAAGTTAAAACACTTATGACTTTATTTACCTGTCCACATACACAAAGAAAACATAATAGACAATCTAATAGTAGGATAAAGTGTAAGAAACTAATTCAGGATCTTAATATTATCATACTTGGTTAAAATCACTTTGTTGTAAAATATAAAAAGCAAACAATAATGTGTCACATTAAAATGAGTTACTATAGTTAATTATTTAAACAATATATAATATATATTATTTTATCTTAACTGATTATCTGATTATAAGCTACTATCTTTTACTAAACTGTAATATATATATATATATATATATATATATATATATATATATATATATATATATATATATATATAATTTTTATTATTATTTTAATTAATTATTTACAGTTAATTTGTTTGTAATGCTATATTTGTTGCAACAATAATTACAACAAATTACCAGTACTTTATGGTTTAAAAACAATATTTTGCTTACTATAAATTCTGTAGTATTTAATATGGGAAATCATTGATAAAGAAGTCATTAAACAAATAAATACTATTAAATCGGTTGAGTAAAATATTAATATAGTGTTATACATTTATTACATTTAAAAAGATTTTTATTACAGATGTAATATTGCCTATTTTAATTTGCTATTATTTGCTTCGTGATAAATTAATCCATTATATTAATGAAACCTGTCCAATTTAAATCATTCAGCAAGGCCAACAAACGAGTATCTGCTATGTTGACTCTGTCAGATAATGACTGATCATCTATGATGCCTGATAGAAAACGGTTCAGTCTATTATATTGAATGGCGATCGGAAACAACGCTGCCCATTCACCCGTCTAGTAAACACTATTGTTTATTGTGTACAATATTTATTAACAATATATAAACAATTATATTGATGACGAGGTTCGAGAAGACGTTAATAACATTAAAGAGCCCGAGACTTCCGGTTCCGGTTAACATGTGAAGACAGCGCGGTCTCAGTCTCCCGCAGCAATACTCTTAAAAAGTTACTTTTTCTTTGGAACCTCAAACTGATCCAAACTTGAACTGTCAAAATTTAAACCTTAAACAGCTAAGGAGATGTCGAAAACCAACAAGACATAAAAAAAGGCTGAAGTTGACGCTGCTTCAGCGGACAACGTCACATTGGCTAGCATAGCTACTTTACTCGAAGACCAAAGAGTTAGCATCGCAGCTGACTTTAAAACTTCACTTGTGACTTTAGAATCAAGACTAGACAAAATACAAACAACCATAACAGAGCAGGGTCAACGAATAAACTCATTGGAAGCCAACGCTGAGCTGCAAGACCAGAGAATTCAAGCGCTGGAGGAGAAATGTGAAGTACTGACGAGCAGCAATGCTAAGCTAATAGCAAAAACGGTCGATCTGGAAAGCCGCAGCCGCAGAAACAATATAAGGATAGTAGGGTTACCTGAAGCAGTTGAAGGACCCAGACCCACAACTTTTTTCGCCGAACTCCTCGTCGAGGTTCTCGGGGACCAGACACTTCAATCCCCTCCGGAGCTGGACCGAGCACATAGAACTCTCACTGCAAAGCCACAACCTGGCGCGCGGCCCAGACCGGTAATAATTCGTCTTCATCGCTACCAAACCAAAGATCTGATTGTCCGTGAAGCCCGCAAGAGGCGCGGGAAACTACAGTACCGCGGAACGTCTATCCAGATTTTCGAGGACTACACACCAGAAGTGGCGGAGGAACGAGCTAAGTACAGAGCAGTGATGGCCGAACTTTATAATCTCACCTGCAGACCTGCGCTTCTATTCCCGGCTCGCTTACAGATCACCCTAGAAAACGGGACGAAAAAGAGGTTCTCCTCTCCCGAGGAAGCTGCGACTTTTGCGGCTAACTATAAGAGAACATCAAGACCCGAGTAATTTACCGATTTGGATAATCGTGGCCAACGCGAAGCACAGACCCTAAATATAATGTTATAATACGTTTAAGGTTTACATTCATTACAATGGGGGTTCACACTAAGATAATTAAGCTGTAAAGAACTGAGACTAATGGGGAAAAAGAGGAAAGATGACAAAGAAAGGGAAGTATGATTATTTTGGTTTGTCTTCTTATTTTAATTTGATTGCATTGTTCCTGTATGTGTTATATTGTTTTGTTTCTATGCAGATTGCTTCATATGTTTTTTGCTGCCTACTTCTTGATACTGATCAGACAACTTTACTGTTATGTGCTGAACCATGGTAAGAGTAACTGATGGGGGTGTGCCCGGGGGACAGAATGTGAAGATTATCTCCTTAAATACTGGTGGGCTAAATGCTACAATTAAACGTACAAAAATTATGACACACTTAAAAAACTTAAATGCAGAAATTATGTTCCTCCAAGAGACACACTTATGTAATTCTGACCATAAAAAACTAAACCGACCATGGATCGGACAGATCTTTCATTCACAATTTAATGTAAAAACAAGGGGTACAGCTATACTAATTCGGAAAAATGTACATTTTATTTTAGATAAAACTAAGATCGATTCAAACGGTCGTTATGCTATAGTTACTGGTACATTATATGAAAAACCTGTAATATTAATATCTGTTTACGCTCCCAACTGGGACGATCATAACTTTATGGGCTCGCTGTTCACAAATATTCCAAATTTAGAGACTCATCAATTAATAATGGGAGGTGATATGAACTGCGTTGTGGACCCGGTACTGGATAGATATAGCTCACGATTAACTTCACCTATGAAAATGTCACAAGTTTTATCTGTATTTATGGATCAATATGGATTGGTTGACCCCTGGAGATTTATATATCCCTCCACAAGACAGTATTCCTTTTTCTCTCATGCTCACCGTTCATTTTCGCGCATAGACTATTTCCTTATAGACAAAAATTTGATTTCAGCGACTACTTCTGTTCAGTACCTACCCATAACAGTGTCAGATCATGCCACAGTGGTATTAGATCTTCACTTCAAGACCAAACCAAAAGAATTTAGACACTGGAGGCTTAACCCTGTATTATTGGCCGATACTAAATTTTGTAAATATATTTGTGAATCAATTACTTTTTTTTGCGAAACTAATAAACCCGATGATACCTCTCCATCTATATTTTGGGACACGCTTAAAGCTTATATAAGGGGTAAAATCATCTCTTTTACAGCTCATTCAAACAAGCTACGGAGAACCCGCCAAAAAGAATTAGAAAAAGCTATTGTAGATATAGACAATTCGTTATCTTTTATGAATGTACCAAACCTATATAAAGAGAGAATAAAACTTCAAACAGAGCTTGACCTCATTTTAACCAGTGAGGCTGAACAATTACTCCTGCGCTCTCGAGGACTAGTATACGAACATGGGGACAAAGCTGGACGTCTGTTGGCACATCAGCTCAAAGTAAAAAATGCAACAAACCAGATTACACAGATAACAGATGAAACTGGCTCTGTAACTTCCGACCCAGACCAAATAAATAGTACATTTAAGTCTTATTTCTCACATCTGTATACCTCAGAATCCCTTAGTTATGACGAAAATCAATTAAATACATTTTTTCAAATTTTAGATCTACCCCAAGTTTCATCTAGCGACAATCTCAGACTAGACAATGCCATTACACTTTCAGAAATAAAAGAAGCAATAAAATCAATGAACAATGGCAAATCCCCAGGCCCTGACGGATACCCAGTTGAATTTTTCAAAAAGTTTTCAGATGAATTGGCTCCATTACTACTTGAAATGTTTAATCATGCATACGAACAGGGCACTCTACCCCCCACACTTACAAAGGCCTCTATTTCCTTAATTCATAAAAAAGATAAAAACCCGTTGAACTGCGCATCATATCGCCCGATATCCTTGCTCCCTGTTGATGTTAAAATTCTTGCAAAAATACTGGCACGGAGATTAGAATCTATTATGCCTCTGATTATTTGCGATGATCAGACGGGGTTCATAAAAGGGAGGCATTCCTATTCTAACATTAGAAGACTGCTAGATGTCATCCTTACCCCATCATCCCCTGATAGCCCAGAGATTGTTATTTCCCTTGATGCGGAAAAGGCCTTTGATCGGGTGGAGTGGGCCTATCTTTTCTTTTCCCTAAAGCAATTCGGTTTTAGCAATAACTTTATTTCATGGATCAAATTACTCTATTCTTCTCCCAGTGCTTCAGTATGCACAAATAATCAGCGTTCTACACCATTCCCACTTTTTCGGGGTACGCGACAGGGGTGCCCACTCTCCCCATTACTATTTGCGCTTGCAATTGAACCATTATCAGCTGCTTTGAAAAAAGAAATGGGTTTCAAGGGAATTATGAGATGGGGAGTGGAGCACCAAGTTTCGCTGTATGCCGATGACTTGCTTTTATATGTAAGAGATCCCCTAGTAAGTATTCCAAATATCCTCACCCAATTAAACTGGTTTAGTAAATTATCTGGGTATAAATTAAATATTTCAAAAAGTGAATATCTCCCTATCAATGAATTGGCTGTAAATATACCATCGTCTCTTATACCCTTTAAAACAGGGGTGGGCAATTATTTTTTCCATGGGGCCACATGAGAAACAGAAAATATTGTGGAGGGCCAGGCCAAAAGGCTGAAGTCAATTATGCATAATATTAATGGTATTTCTTTATAAAAAGTAGTAAATACCATTGTTTTCTCAAGCAGGTAAGAGTAGACTATATGTTATAAATGAGCAAAAAGGAAAAAGTGAGGTTGCCTTACAAAAATATGATTTATTCAAATTTCCCATGGCAATGGTAAACAAAGTGTGAGCATTTGGTTTTTGTTAAACATTTGTGACTTATATTAGTTAACAGTTTCAGTCACATTCGCTCCAAAACACATATTGAGTTTCAAATATTGTTGGAAAGATGTTCTTAGCATTCTACAGACACACAGTATTGTCTGTAAAATAAAATCACTGAACTGTGATCTTGAGAAAGAGGTTTAAAAAAAAAAAGTGTCCCAGTTCACTGCTATTTGCCTACATTTGTGGTCCAAACACCTTATTTCGTGTTTTTAAGCGACTTTTTTCTTGTTCAGTGAGAGAAATCTAGTCTCTGCTGGGCTTTAACAAGTGCATCAAAGTCAGGTTGAATGTCTGAGGTGGAGATGCGAAGCACAGCTGACAAATGATCATCAGTTATAGAGGATCTATACCTGGATTTTGTAAACTTCATCACTGAAAATGTTTGTTCACAAATGTAGGTAGAGCCGAAGAGAACCAACATCTTCTGAGCATGTCTCCTCAGGTTTGGAAAGTTCTCCTCCTTAAGAGAAGAGTAGAAATCCAGCAGAGATCCTGACTTACAGTGCTCTGCCAGTACTGCATCAGACTGCAGGTCAATGAGTTCCAGCTGCACATCACTAGGTGCATTATCCACACTGCAGGTAAAGGGAGAGGAAATCATGTGCATTTCATCCTCGATTGTTCTGAGATCTTCAAAACGCCTTGAAAACTCACCATGTAATGCTCCTAACATGGATGAGTACCTGCTGAGGTGATCAGCTGATGGTGTGACTTCGTTCAGGGTTTGCATGTGAGTGAGAATGTTGCTCTCCAGTTGACTTGAAAGAAACTGCAACTTTCTCATGAAGGCCTTCACGAGGCTGTGCATTTCATGAACAAAAAGGCCCTTGCCTTGCAGTTTGGTGTTCAGTTCGTTAATCAGTGCAGTTACATCAACAGCAAATGCAAAATCTGCCATCCAATCCTCATCTGAGAGCTCTGGAATGTCTTTGCCTTTCCTCTCGCAAAACTCTCGAATCTCTGCTTTCAAGTCCCAAACCCTCTTCAGCACTTTCCCCAGGCTGAGCCATCTGACAGCTGTGTGGTAGCCGATGTCACTATGCTCAGTCTCATGCTCCTCCAAAAGAGCGACAAACTGTCTGTGATTCATTGCCCGCGCCCTGATGAAGTTTACTATTTTAGTAACAACATCAGTAACATGGTTGATTTTTAGCACTGACTTGCACAACACATGTTGGTGTATAATACAATGCAAAAACACCAATTTTTGATCTGCATCGATTTCTGTCACTTTATCTTGCATGCGTTTCAAAAGTCCGACATTTTTCCATGTAAGATTTGGACAACCGTCTGTTGTGACACCTGACAGTCTCTCCCATTTTAATCCCAGAGTGTCCATGCACGCATTTACCTCTGTAAAAAGATCACTCCCTGTCGTTGTCCCTTTCATCGACCGCATTGCTGCAAGCTCCTCTGTGAGCTTGAAGTCCGTTATCCCCCGGACAAATACGAGCAGCTGGGCTGTGTCGCGGACATCACAGCTCTCGTCTAAGGCCAATGAGAAAAAGTCAAAACTTGCCACTTCACGTTGCAGCTGAAGCTCCAGGTTCCCCGCAATGTCCTCGACCCTCCTGGTCACGGTTCGCCTGGACAGCGGGATTTGCTCAAATGCGCCTTTTTTTTCAGGGCATATTAGTGCGGCAGAGTCCACCATGCACTCTTTGACAAACTCTCCCTCCGAAAATGGCCTGTTTTTAGCTATTTTGTGGGATATCACAAAGCTGGTCCTGGTCGCTGCATCCCTGGATGTGTGAAGCTTTGTAAAAAAGCCTTGCTGCTTTTGCAACTTTGCTAGCAAAGCTTCGGATGTCCGTGCCCTCTCAGCATCAGACAAGTTCTTGTATTTTTCCGAGTGTTTCTTGTCGTAATGCCGACTCAAATTGTAGTCCTTAAACACGGCAATCTCCTCCCCGCAAACCAAACACACGGCTTTACCTCCGACTTCAGTAAAAAAATACTTAGCAGTCCAATTTTTGTTGAAAATCCTGCATTCGGCATCTATCTTTCTTTTTTTTTGCATGAGCGGACATTTCTGGGGGTTACAATCACCATGTCA